>NW_023463487.1:0-13760 GCF_013731165.1 Rhagoletis pomonella | reverse complement strand
CAAATCTACGAAATCATTAACTTTGGTAAGCTGGTGATTCGAGACGAGAAAATTTTAAAGAACCGTATATTGAGTTTTTGAAAACGTCATGTGGAAGCATTTCTTTATATTAAGTTCCAACTTATTGCGACAACTCCAGTCAACAAGATTGTTCAAATCCCATTGCAAGTATACTATATCTACGGTGACCATAAATATGGATTCAAATTGAAGGACAATTTTTCAAAAATATGCCTACATATATTTACGTAGTATAAAAATATCAAAAGAGTATTTATGATTCTAAATTCTTAATACATTTTAAACTTTAAAAATGAATCACGTTTTCTTCATCGATATTAATCTTTTTTTACATGAATATTTACAAAAGTATAGTAAAACATTATAATTACATTAGCTTATACGAAAAGTGAAAATCTTTAAAAGATTATTTTATAGGCAAATTTTGAGTCGTTCAAAACGAAAACAATACCGTTCCTTTTTTGTTTTTTGGTACTTTTCGCAGTTATTTGTCAAAAATTGACGTCATGAATATATAATTTGTGCAGCTTGCGCTCCATAGCATCTACATTTCTAATCCGATTTTCATTATCTTTGGCTCAACATTTACTGTAATGATATATCTTCTTTATCGAGTTTTTAAAATAATGAAAAAGAATAATCAAATGAAACTGCGTATTTGATTGAAAATCTCACTTTTTTCGACTTTGACGACAAAATGCAAATGGTCGCCTGTAGCACTAATAATTTTCATTGAAGTCGCCACAAGTTATATATTTTGGTAAGAGGTACATCAATACCCTTCGAGCTGTAAGTCGCTTACGTTGATTTGGAGATTTTTTCATGAGATATGGAAGAAAAGCTACGAAAAGTACCAAAAAAAACTTTTTTGAAAATATTTCCATTGTCCGATAATTTTAAAATAACGAATAAAATGCGGGACAAATGCAGGACACTTGGAAAAAATCAGTACATTTTCAGGTTTTTCAGGTTTGAAAACCTACGCAGGACCGACCTTTGAAAAACAGTACGGTCCTGCAAAAAACAGAACGGATGGTCACCGTAACTATATCAGACACACATGTGATTTTCCGAAAAAGTTTCAGATCATCAGCATAAAGTAAAAAGCTAGAGTATTTAAAACATGAGCCAATATCATTAATAAATAGAACGAACAAAAGAGGACCAAGGATACTACCCTGCGGTAATCCCGAGATGGCGACAAATGACTTCGATTTGTGATGTTCAATTTTCACAAATAGAGTTCCATTCGAGAGATAAGATTTTAAAAAAGACAGAAAAACAGAATGAAAGCCAAGACACTTAAGTTTATACAGCAAAATAGAATGAGACACTTTATCAAATGCTTGTAGATAGAGTCAACCTGATACCCACATTTAAAAGCCGATACGCAGTACTCAGAAAATAGCGCTAAATTTGTAAAGGGGGCGTGGCACCTTCCATACAAACTGAACTTATCATATAGCTTATCTCTGGAACCGCTTACGCTAACGTCCTGAAATTCGACACAGCTACATATGTTATCAATACCGTACTTAAGGCGAAAAGTGGTAATTATTGGAAAGGCTGGATCGATATACATTTACGTAAACGCGCAAGTGTCATTCGATTGGGAACCATTTTCTCCTAGATTTCTAATTCCCATTGAACTATTGTAACTTTGTTTTTAATTTTTGGTAAAAGGTAAAATTTATGTGAAAATTTTGAGGAATTTTTTTAAAATTTTCACGAAGAATGGAGCTTTGATTTTACGAGTTTCGCTATAGACTGTCCTATCTACATACCTATTTGCATAAAATGATAGTCGTTTTCGTTGTTCGGACTAAACTCAAAAACCACTGAATAGAGTTCCGTCAGATTGTCGGAGGTTATCTTGCATGCATATATGGTCCTATTACATGCTACTAGAAAACTCGCTAGGTGGTGCAGGAGTAGAGTTATTTATAAAAATCGTATTTATTAACCGATTTCGTTCAAATTTTAAATGTGAGCTATGTACCTGTATGATGGAAAATTCTTTTGATAAAAATTGACCCGATGATGAGTGCCGCTGGAGTCGAGGTTGGAATTCATAACACGTATTCATCTTATGGTAAGCAATGGTTTTGCAGAAAATGGACCCAATGGATGGCGCTGCAGCCGAAATTTATAGAAACCAGTGGCGGACCCAGGTAGGGGAAATTGGGGAAATCCCCCCCAAGACTGTGTAACATGTATTTTCATAATATTCAACTGAATATCGTGAAATATCATTACAAGAATATATAACAGGTTTTTCCAACAAGCTACTTGTACAAAAACTCGATCAAAGTTCAAACTGTGAGCGTATATCAAAGAAACTCGAAAACTTACTTGCGGAGCGCGTATATGTAACTCAAAGTGACTTCGAGAAGCTTGGGGAACAAACCTAATGAATGGATGCTTTTGAAAATTTTAATTCATGGAAAAAGTGTGTAAAATTTCACTTGAGTTTGAAATTTTAGCTGTGTGTTAAGCTCGAAGTATTATGTTATGTAACTAGGGCTATCAGTTTTTCGAATTCACTGAATTTTCAAAATTTTGAAATTATGTATGTACTTAATTTTCAATTTTTACTTTTTTTGTTATATTTTCGAATTTGTATTATTTTACACAGTTGAAAGTCACAGCAAGTTTGAATATTTTCGCAGGTTTAGAAAACAACGAAAATTCCAAAATTTTGAATTTTATATTATATTTCTTGAGATTTCTTATTTTTAGGATAATTTCCAAAACTTCAAAAACTATCGAAATCCGGGAGATTCTAGAGATTTTGGTAAAATGAGAATATTTTGAAATGTACATAATTATTGAGATTTTAGAAATTTTCTATATTTTCAAAAATTTTTAGGATTTTATTTATCCTAAAATCCATCCTAAAATGTAAAAATGTGAAAGATCACAAATTGTCGATATATTCTTATGTTCATGTACTTGTGTGTAAAAAATAGAAAATTCTTAGAATTGTAAAAGATATTAACATTTTTGAAAAATTCCAAAATTGTTCCACTTTTCTGGACTTTTCAAAATTTTGTATTGATATAACAAGGTTTAAAAATTTTAAATTTTTTGAAAATTTTGAAAACAACCACGTCCAAAAATTCTTTTAATCTTCAGGAATTACGAAAATTTTTTAAATTTTCAAAAACGACGAAATATGAAAATGTTTTCAACATTCGAAAGCTTTTAATTTCGTTTGATCAATATTGTATATTCGACACTTTTACCTAGAAAAAATTTGTTAGTATTCCTACAAGTCTCAAAATTTTTGAAAAATAAAAAATTTCTAGAAATCTAGTATTCATCATTATATTGAATTATTGGGATTTACTAAAATTTCTCAAATTCACAGTTTTGAAAGTTTAGAAAATTTTGGAATTCCACTCAAGTTATTAAAAAGGGGAAACTTCAAGAAATTAAAAACTAACAAAACTCTAAAAATTTTAAACTGCGGTGATTTTTACATTTATGTACACGAATAGGTTCGTTTCAACCAATTTTCAATAGATAAATGTACCCACTTTTTTTCTTCTTTGTTAAACATGGTAATACCTACCGTGTTTGTTTACAATGTGACAATATCAAATGTAAAGGCAACCCATCTCATTTGACAGACACTTGACCTTTAACCTTGCGCGTTGTTGCACTTGACACTTAAACTTGCGCGTTATTTTTTTGTTTTTCGAACCGTTGAACCGAACCGAAACCCCGGTTCAAAGACCAAAAAAACCGCTTTGACGAACCAATCCAAAAGTTCAAAAACGGTTCGAGCCGCTGAACCGAACCGACCCAATTTTTCATCCGGTTCACGTCCCTGGTAAAAACAGAGACGAAAGGGAATAAAAGGCAAATGCTTCATTCTCTTATGTCCCGCTGAGACGCTTCCTATCGAAATCAACATAGCAATTAATTAATTAATTAATCCCAACGGCTTTTTACCCTCCATTCCCGCCCAACCGACACGAGGGGCGCAGTCCGCATGACGTACGGAACCTTTTTTTTTTTTTAGTTTTTTGGTGCCGAGTAGTGGAAACAGGAGTTTGTTAGGTGTCGAGATCTAAAACTATTCAGCTACAGAATCAAATTCATCAGCTGATTGGATATGCTAAAGATAGTATTTCAATTATTGAGAGTGGAAATAATAGTTTTCTTTATAGTAAAAATCGAGTCCGATACGTCAAACGTGCTGGAATGACAGTTAAAATCTTGACATAAACCACGGAATGATTCGTTTAGTTCAAAATTAGTTTTGCATGGCTTTAAAAATAGAGGTCGAAAGTGTCTTGACATTCGAGAAGGAACATTAAAATTTACCTCAGCCAGGAGGGCCGGGCTATTAATCAAGCCTGTCATTAATTTTACGATAAATATTATACCCAGCATTTCTCTACGACTTGCGAGTGTAGGCAAATTTATGAGCTTTAGACGACTTGTGTAAGGGGGGAGATTGTAATCTGAATCCCAGTTAAAATTATGCAAAGCAAAAAGCAAGAATTGTTTTTGAATTGATTCAATCCTTTCTGAATGAACTTGGTAGCGGGGATTCCAAACAATAGATCCGTATTCTAGTATAGGTCTAACTAAACTGGTAAAAAGAGCTTTTGTAACATAAGGATCTTTGAACTCTTTTGACCATCGCCTTACAAATGCAAAAACGCCTTTGGCTTTATTGACTGTAACATTAATATGATGGTTGAAATTCAGTTTGGAATCCATTGTGATACCAAGATCGACAAAATTGGATACTTGCTCCAGATTATAATTTGATATTGAATAAACAGCTGGTTGAACAGCCCTCCGAGAGAAACACATAACTTTACATTTTTGAAGGTTTAGTGGCATATAGTTTGTATTACACCAACTAACCACGTTGTTCAGATCCGCTTGTAACAAAGACCTTTCTTCGATAGAGGACAATGTTTTAAAAAGTTTCACATCATCGGCATACATTAAAATTTTTGAATGTTTTATTATAGAAGAAATATCATTAATGAATATCAGGAACAGAATCGGACCAAGGTGGCTTCCCTGAGGAACTCCTGAAGAAACTTTAATGATGTTGGAAGAACAATTATTAACAATAACTCTTTGTGTTCTATCAGAGAGGTAAGATGAGATCCATTGAAGAAGACTGGGCTGAAAGCCGATTAGGTCGAGTTTACGGATGAGTAACGAGTGACATACTTTGTCAAAAGCTTTACTGAAATCGGTGTAAATTACGTCGGTATGAACATTTTCTCTAAAACCGTTTGAGACATGAGTTGTAAACTCCAATAAATTAGTTATAGTAGATTTTCCTTTAGAAAACCCGTGTTGAGATTGTGTAATTGAAGAAGATATAGAATATGTCAGCTGGTTAACAATAATTGCTTCGAATAATTTGGGGATAGCGGAGAGTTTCGCTATGCCTCGATAGTTTTCTATAGACGACCTGCTGCCGTTTTTGTGAAGTGGTATTATGAAAGACTCCTTCCAGGCAGACGGAAAAACGCCATGTTTAAGCGACAAATTGAATAGAGTTGTTAAAGGCTCGCAGATGTTCTCAGCGCAGTTTTTAAGACAACAGGACGGAATATGATCAGGTCCAGGCCTAAATGACGCTTTTAAGGTTTTTAAAGAGTGTAAAACTTCATCGGAAGATATTACTGGAATATAAGCAGAGTTGATTGGACAAAGCTCGTACGGATAGTCTCCACTTATAGGGAAGTCTACAGAATAATTGGACCTAAAGAACCGAGCAAACATGTTGGCAATGAGTTGGCTGTCGCTAGATACAGTGTTGCGATAATGCATAGCGGACGGAAAACCATGTGCCTTACGCTTTGAATTTACGAAACCATAAAATGATTTAGGATTGTTAATTAAATTCTTCTTAATTTTACATAAATATGAATTATAACATTTCTTATTTAATGCAAAGTAGCTATGCCGCAAAACTGAGTACCTTAGGTAATCACTGTGTAAGCCCGTTCTTTTATACAGTTTAAAAGAGTGCGACTTTTTATTTTTCAATTTTTTAAGCTCTTTAGTGAACCATAATTGTGTTGGTTCTTCATGAACAATATTACGTATTGGCACATACTTTCGAAACAAATTGAAAACAGTATCATTAAAGTGCTCAACGCTACGCTCCACGTCATCTCTATATATTGGCCAAGATAACTTTGAAAGTTCTTTGTTAATTTTCCTGAAATTTGCTTTCGCAAAAACATATCTAGTACTTGAACTTGACTTATTATTATGTATTTCATTTATGATTTCGTAGCTTAACTCAAGAGCAGGATGGTATGCATCTTCCGGCAAAACTAGGGGATCACACCGATTAATAGAGGCCTTCGGAACATCATCAACGTAAACGAGATCCAAGACCTTTCCAAACTTATTTGGACATATATTTATTTGTTTGAGGCAAAGTTCAGCCATTTCCTCCAGAAATACATTGTAACTATCTCTAGATGAAACTGGTACAACATCGGTGTCAATGATGTTCCATGAAATATGTGGCAGATTTAAATCGCCCAAAACAATCATAGAATCGGATGCCGTAAGCATTGCATTTACGGTCTCAAGTAAAGAAACTAGCTGCATATATACTGATACGGCAGAATTAGGAGGGATGTAGCAAAGAGCTAAATAAATATAAGTCTTTCCAGCCTGTACACGTATACATTTAAATTCGGTATATTCAATGACAGGAAGACTAACTTCCTCGGATGGTATCGATGAATGCACCGCAAAAAGAACACCACCGCCGATTCTGCCCACGCGGTCACTCCTGTATATTTGATATTCATTTGGAAGAATTTCGGAATTAAAAATATGAGGTTTGAGCCATGTTTCGGTCAAGGAAATAATATTATAATTGCAGTCAAAACCTTTTAAATATAAATCGGTTAATTTGGTATTCAAACCTCTAACGTTTTGATAGTAAATACTTAAATTAGACATGCGAGTTAGTTTTTTGAATCCGAATTAAGATTAGAAATTTTAGCTACGTTATTATTACTTTTATTAGGTTTATACTCAAACTCGCGAACAAACGCCCCGGTCGGCCAAAATGAACTATTTAGTAGTGAATCAAAATCTTCGGAAGCTACATCAATTTTAAAAGATGAAATATCGCGATCGTATTTAAAATTAAATTTACGAATAAATACATCTTTAGTTCTAATTTTAGTCGATATGTATGACTTTATATCATCCGAAGAAGTATCTTTAGCAAATCTAGAGACAAAGATTGATCTTCTCGGAGGAATTACAACCAACTTTTTGGTAATGATGTCTGATGTGCGGGGCTCCGAATTATTCGGAGGAACTAAGTTAGACAGTGGAGTTTGAGATGTTGATGGCAACACTGTTAAATCAACGGTTTGACTATTTTTAGAAGTAGACCTAGTGGATATGGCTTTAGAAATTGGAGGCTCCAATGCCTGAGGGCATGGAGAAGATAAATTAATAAGTTCTAAGGACTGGGATGAAGGATTTTTTTTACTAGAATCCGTGGCTGTCATTTTAGGTGGACTAATAACATGCCCACCTTTATTTTCTCGGCTATCCTCAGAGTGTGGAGGGTCGTCGAGACAAGTGAAAGACCTAAACATTTTTTTCGTAATGCTTAAATTTCTCAACAAGCGCCGACAGATCCTTCCCGATCTCAGAAAAACCATTTCTGGACTGCCTGAAGAATTTAAATAAATCAACTTCGGTTGATCTACATTTTTGACAAGACCAACGAAGACCCTTACCCTCGTTAATAGCGTCTAAAACTCTACCGCTCAAACCAGCACATTTTATATGGGCAATCCCATCGCAGAGCCAGCATGACACATAGGAGTCGCTTTTAACGTGGCAATTGGTGTAAATACACGACATGTTTAAAATTATATTTATTTTTAGGTTTTAGAAGCAAAAAAGCAAAAACGGTTTTGAAAACGATGTATTAATCAGTGAACCAATCAGCTGGTAAATATCAGTTAGCGAACAGTTTTAGATGCACTGTATATTTGATACCTAATAAACACAACGCAAACAGCTGTGACAAAGATGAAACAGCAGAAATGACAAAAAGACAAAAAGAGCCAAATCAATGTGCACAAACAAAAACAATTGTACAACAACAATATATTATATGAAACAAAATACTCGGCACATGCAATTAAGAATATCAAGTTAAATTAATCAAATTTACGGGAAATTTTGATGTTTTACTTATCTTTAAATTGTGCACCAGAAGTTTATTAACACTTTTTTTAATTTTTTACTTTAATAAGCGTAAACAGCTTTATCAAACACAAAATTTTAACAGATCACAGAAAAACACAGCTTCACAGCTTGACGTTTGCGTTGGCTAAATGGCTAAATGTAAAAATTTTAAAATCTTTCGATGCAAATATTACGAAAGCGGTTCAATGAATCCTAAATCTAAAAAGTTTGTACAAAGTTTCAGAAAGAGCACTTTAATTGGTGTATAATTTGTCTCTCTACGATTTGTACCTAAATCGCTTTGTTTTAGAATAATATATACACTGAAAATAAAATTTCGTAAAAGTGCTACGAAAAACTTTCGTAGTCTTGGTTTTTGTACAATGTACGAAACTTTCGTTCATAATATGAACACATTTTTCACAACGAAACAAGATTTTACGAACCATTCGTAAATATAACGAGGTGAGGTGACAGGATTCGTTTGGAAACAAAAGACAACTTCTCGTAAATGTCTCTCTCAAAGAGCTTAGAACAGACCGTTAAATTAGAAATGGGTCTATAGTTTGAAGCATCGTTCCTGCTACCCGATTTAAAAACTGGTGTGATGGAAGCAACTTTCCACACTTAAAAGAGGATTTTAGGGAAGAAATACCATTAATAGCATCTGTTTCAGTAATATACAAAGACCCAAAATCTAAGGACTGGGGCAGACTGGGACAGGGGGAGTGTTGACAAAGTCATCATCAAGGACAAAATTGGATTTGAAACATTCAGCAAACAATTGAACTGAATCATTTAGAGAATCAGAGGACCTACGATTAAAGTACATGCATGAAGGAATGTTTGAAGAACCCCTTTTAGAACGAATGAATCTCCAGAACGCTTTGGAATGTTCTTTTAATTCAAGTTCAAATCTGCGGATATATTGGTTATACAAAAACTTATCAAGAACATTAAATTGTTTCATATAATACACATATTTATCTTTAAGGCCAGTATCATACTCTATAGCTTTAAACTTTTTATAGTATTTATTTCTTTGGTTTTTAACTTTTTAAGAGTTTTATTGCACCAAGATAATTTATGGATTTGGGTAGGAAGACGAGAAAGCTTGCGTGCGAATAAAACAGTAATTTCGTGTAGAAAAGCATCAAAACACACACTAACATTGTCCGAACACAGGATAGCACTCCAATCTATATCAGAAATGGCAAGATTCAAATCGTGGTAATTCGCAGACCAGAAGTTGAAAGGAGATGGCCAATTACTATCGATTACAACAGCGTCATAAAATTCCAAATATACGATTATAGCAACATGATGTTTACCAGTATTACTGACCGGAAAATCAGATTCAGTTAGATTACATATTGAGATCTCATTTACAAAAACTAGATCTAGTATTCTTTGCAGCTTATTAAAAGTAAAATTAACTTGGGTAAGATTCAAGCTAAATAAATTATCTAGAAGATAAATCTCAAGAGCTGTATTAATATTAGTAGGAGTTAAAACATCGTTTCCTTGCAGATCTGACCATATTATATCCTTAAGATTAAAGTCGCCAAGAATGCAGAAATTACAAGCATTATTTTTATCATATAAATCAACAACTAAATTAACATGTGAGCAATATAGGTCTTCAGCACTATGAGGCGAGATATATGAGACACAAATAAATAATTTTTTATAAGAGCTAAATAGACAAACACACAGCTGATCAAGTAGAGGGTCGTGATTATTAAGCTGATACCAAGATGACCGTAGGCTACGCTTGACAGCAATTAAAACACCACCACCCTTAAAGTGGCCTGTTTTCACGGCATCTCTATCCTTGCGGTATACTTGAAATAAGTCCGAATCGAAATACTCCTCATTAAAGAAATTATTATTTAGCCAGGTTTCAACGAAAACGTAGACATCATACTCCCCTCGAGACGTCTGCAAATAAAGATTTTTAAAAAGCTTCTTTCCTTAATCTTTATTACAAATGTACGCTCTATTCCTGACCACGTAAGCCTAGCCCTTTATGGTTTTCCTTGACTAATTAAGCCGTGTTAGTTAATCTTAAAGTCTTTACAAAAAGAATTGCAGATAATTGCAGCTGGAATAGATTACATATTAATCCTAACTAGTATAGTAGTAATTAGTGCTATATCACAACAAAACGGTCTGAACAGAAAAAAAAGATGTAGTCCATTTAATTAAGAAATACGCGGAAAAAATACTCATTTCTTTCAATTAAATATTTATGTATATTGGACGGAAAATCAAGTCATGTACCCTGCAAGACAACTGAGCATCAAATAAGTGCTCATTTTATCATTATCACTAATTACAAAAGTGCTTATTAAAATACTCACTTTTGTTCAGGCCATGGGATAAAACTGAGCACTTTCCCTTTGTCGGTGTAATATTTTACCTCTTCTTACTAATCAGTGCTAATAAACAAACTACTCATTGTTGTCGTTATAAACTCCTCAGCACTAATAATCAAACTACTCATTTTTGTCGTTATAAACTCCTCAGTACAGGAAAAAACAAATAAGTAGAAAATCAAAATTTTTACTTTTAAAAATGAATTTGTTTATTTAAAAAACGTTTATTAATACAAAACTCTTATAGTACATATGTACAAACAAATAACATACTTTGTACATATCTATGGTCCTGTGCAATAATGACACAATTCAAAATTCAATAAATAAAACCCTTACTACTGTTAAGTGGCTCATATATCTAATCCATGTCGAATCCATGTCTAATATTTAGTACTTACTTTAGCAATCCTTACTGCTTACTTTAGTTAAGGTTGGAAATGGATGCGACGAGGATTACAGACAAGAGCCACTTAACAGTAGTAACAGTTTTTATTTTTTGAATTGTGTCATTATTGCACAGGACCATTGATGTGGATGTGTATAACATTGCTGAGGTTGGTGGTGGCCTTAAAGTAATAGTGGCGATGTTGAAGGTGATTTTGCTGGTAGAGGCGTGGAATGTTGATGGTGCGATTTTGCTGGTGCCGGTGCTGAATGATGATGGTGGCGATACTTCTGGTACGGGTGTTGAAGGTGATGGTACGATGTTGGTGGTGGCATTAAAGGTGATGGAGGAGGTGTTGATTGATGATGAGTGCGATATCAGCTGGTGACGGCGTTAAAGATAATGGTGGCGATGGTAATTTTAATTGTTGCAAATCTGTAATAACGAGAAAATCAATTAAAATGTACAAATTAAGTAATTTACATATTTATGTACATACCTTAAAAATAATGATGAAAAGTCAACGGCAACGGCAACGGCAACGGGAACATAAAATGAAATTTGAAATGTCTGTAAAATTATAAAAAATATTTATACTCTAAAATTTGTATCAAATGTGACATTTTTCGTCAAAGCCTACTGTCATAAAAACTGCCATATTTCTTACTCGCTTTAACGCACACAATTCCTATAAAAGTAGGAATTCCGCTCTAGCAAATCAAAAAAATTTTCAAAATTCGAATGCCAAATTTGTACATGTGAGCGTGTGATAGCTAAAAAGTTGCGAAGGTTTGTGTAAATCTGTCGAATTTGAGGGGAAACTGCTCAGCCATGGCTTGCAGGGTAATGACATTAGATATGTTCCTCTTATGATAAACACTAAATTTTCAGTTAAGGTGATTTTCGTTTCGGAGTTCTGTCACTTGAAACAAGTATGTATTTTAAAATTTTGTATGTATTCGATACCATGGCAACCGGATCACCCAAGGGGTGTAGTATTAGTAATAAGTAGGGCAACCAAAAATATGCCGTAAAAACATGATTTTAAGCGCTTATAATATGCACGATAAAATAAGAAATATGCAAGAATTATATCCAAAACTTGCTTAAAATATGAATTTAAAAAAATTAATAGCTCAATTTTTCTTGTATAAATATTTTTCGAATTTTATTCAAAAATGCACAAAAACACTGGTGCATATGTATAGAAATTTAAATGCAAATTTAACTTAAATATTTTTGTTGCATTAAATAACAAAATATTCGTATAATTTTTAGAAAAAAATAATTGCCTGTTATCGCGGAATATATTCTTAAACATGCAAAAGGCACGAACTTAAAGGCACAAATATCAGACACGCTATATTTTTCAGTCGGATGAATTCAATTACCGGACTCAATTTGGCCTACAATATTTTTTAATACAACAAAGCCCTGTTTTTTTCTAAAAACTGATTTTAGCTCATTTCTCGCAGTTGAAAAATTTACAGCGTTTAATTTTTCTTCAGCTCTCTTAACAATTTCTATATGTGCCGACGAAGTCAATGCTGTTGCTTCTAGGGGCAAAAAATTTTATTCAGATAATAAGCACAAATCCAAAAAAGAATTGTTTCGAAGTTAACTCAATATTCTAATGGTAACCCCGCATAGGTGCTCGCAATGTTGTCCTCAGAAAATCCTCAAAAGCTGTAACTAGTGGAGGAAAAAGTGGAGATTTTATCTCGATGCCACATCCTATGGATCAAAATACAGCATTTATATGGAAAATATTTGTTCTTTTTATAAGCTTTTATTTAACTTGGTCATCCCGCGGAAATCGCGGAAATTTCCAATCGATTTTAAACTAACTTCCCGACAAGTTAGAGACTTGAAATTTTCAGCATAGTTCCAATCACGATGACAATGCAATTTAATATATAAATGAATTCCCCATATAGTCCAGGCGTCTTGATTCAATGGCGGTCAAAAAATAGTAAGATTTATGGCTAACAGAGCGAAATTGCCAAAGAACGTAAAACCACTATAAAATTGTTAAAGCTGCCGGCGATAGTGTAGCAAAGCTATTTGTGGCAAATTCTAGATATCAACCTAGTCTAGATATGAACCTCGTTGTAGGAATTAGAAGACTCCAGATGTCGCCCCGACAGAAGAAGTTAAATATTGCGCCTAAGTATATGCACTATTTACATATACTACTGCGGAAATGGACGACACGCCATTTCTTTAAATGAAATTAACTGCTGCTATATGTAAATATGTATGTTTATACAAAACGTAAGCAAACATTTTGCTTGCATAGTCTTCTGTTCTCTTTCATTGCAAGTTGAATTATTTTAATATCTATTGCAAAATTTTGTACATAAAATAAAATAACACTTTTTAATATAAATGTAAAAAAAATCTTTTTTAAAAACAAGCTTTTATTTAACATGTACAATCAAAGGAATAAAATAAAGTAGTGTAACAAAAGATTTTTTAGCAAGAAAATTTTGTCAAAACTGCACTAAAATGAATAAAATAAAATAAGTTAAGGTCTCGTTAAAGTTACTAAAAGCCATTTAGTGAAAGGAGTTATTCAAACTCTAATGAAAATTACTAACAATTTGTACTAATTTACTTCGTTTTTAAAAAAGCTTGTCGGCGAATTCAGCGTACATGCATAATTGGTTAGGTATGTATGTATGCAGATATTTAAATGCCGGTTTACTATTCGCGCGACAAGCTTTTTTAAAAACGAAGTAAATTAGTACAAA
>NW_023463486.1:0-13760 GCF_013731165.1 Rhagoletis pomonella | reverse complement strand
AAAAAAAAAAACATGGCAAGAAGCTTAAGATAAATTGGAGCTTTGTGATTTTTTTTTTTTGATTTGGGGCAAGGTGGCTGGACGGAGTATTTAACTTGTTCACGGTTGAACTGAAGCTTCACGGAAGAGTTCTTGGATAGAAGTGACTGCCATTAAAGGAGCAGTAGGCACAAAATGAAAGATTTGTATGTTAATACTACACTCTGCACTATCTACTCTGATAGATAATAAACAAGTAAGAGAGTACCTGACTTATCTGCCAATTGCGCAGAACTACCTTTAAATTAGATTTATATGGTTGCCAGGCCACAGTTGCTTTCTGAGTCTGTTTAAATGAAACTTTGGTGTGAAAGGAAACCGTTCAAACAATTTTAAGGGACAGGGTGCGGATCGGAACGCCACTGAACTAGTGTACACTCTTGAATCGATGGGCCTCATATTGGCTCAAAGAAAGTGGTGTGAAAACTTTAGCATGACCATCCATAGATCACGGCGAAAAGATCTCTTTATAAACAAAAAGCCTCCGCTTCTGATTCTTTTTTTTTTTTGGCTCAGATAGCGATTTACTTCATTGAGCTGAGATGGATGTGATCAGTTTCAGTGAGTTGAGGGGAGTTGAGGTAAATTAAGGTCAGTGGAAGTGAGAAGGGGAGAGTGGAGTGTGTTGAAGTGACGCGAATAAAGGTGAATGTAGGTGAGGAAAGTTGAGGTACGATAAGTTGAATTGGTGTTAATTGAGTTAAGGTTAGCAGTATTGCCGCATCAAATACATTTTTATACTCGAGCGCACTTGTGCACAAGGGTATTATAACTTTGATCACATAACGGTTGTTTGTAAAAGCCTGAAGGAATCGAGTTAGATATATACATTTGTGAATACATAAATGATCGGAATAAGAAAAAAAATCGATTAAGCGGTGATTGTCTGTCCGCCTGTCCGTACGACCGTGTACACGATAACTCGAGCAAAAATATCAAAATCTCAAGACCACTGCGAGCGTCTTGAACATAGCCGATTTTCAAAAAAAATCATCACATTTTGAAAACCTATTCACTTCAAGGTTTAAACAAAGTTTATTTTTTTTATATGGCAGAAAAGCCGTTCGTTCGCTCGAATATTCTACTACAAGAAAGAGGCGGATTGAGAGCAAATCCTTTGAATATAAACTCTTCGGGAAAATATTTCTGCTCGAAATTATGAGAAAGGAGGCTGCGACTAGATAAGTTCACCTTTTGGGGTTTTTCTCCTTATTTTAGTCTC
The DNA here is from genome assembly GCF_013731165.1 of Rhagoletis pomonella. Classification (NCBI taxonomy): domain Eukaryota; kingdom Metazoa; phylum Arthropoda; class Insecta; order Diptera; family Tephritidae; genus Rhagoletis; species Rhagoletis pomonella. The sequence goes on along the minus strand of NW_023463486.1, from coordinate 12,499 downwards.
TCAGATTTGGTCCCAATTGTTAAAATGTACTTTTATATATAAATTATTTGTTTGATTTAAAAAAGATATTCTTCTTGTTTGTTTGAAATAAAAAAAGTCCCAAAAATCATCTGCAAATATCTACTAAACATAAGACGAATCAACAATTGTATCAAAATTAAAATTGGAAAAATATTCCACCAAGTTTTAATTTTCTTCATATAACTAAAGGCCTCCTTATATGCATATTTCAAGAAAGTGGGATTGTCAAAACAACTACCCTTTTGTTCCTTTTATGTTTTCCTGTAGATGTATTGACAAAGTTAAAATGCTTAAAAAATTGTTTCCTAATTTGTTTAAATAATCTTTTATATGCTAAAAAATTTACATATTTGAGTTTTACTCTCAGAAGGTATAAAGTGGACCAAACATAGGTGGGACTCATTGGGTTTCTTTAGAGAATGGTATTTCATTGAAATGTTTATTTAAAGAAAATATAGCAGAATATGATCGAATAATCGAAGAAACCCCATGCTTAGTAGAAGTATTTCCCTGCTTTTAAAGTTTTTGTCATGTTGCTTTTAAAACAGTTGACACATAATTACTAAACCGTTATGAGTAGCAGACCATTTAATTACCTCAATAGACAAGATACTATCAAATATATGAATATTCATTTCTAACACCAAAAAGGAAAAAAATATGCTTGAAACATTTAGTACTGACGCGTGTTCGGCATGTAAACACAAAAGACTTAAGCAACAAACTTTTTACTACGCGCACAGCAGACACGCAATGCCAAACGAAGACAAGTAAAATAAAGCTGCATGCTGCAGAAGATGAACAGCAGATGAGATGAAGAAGCGCCAAATATACAAAGGCAATAAAATATAAATTTATCTATTTAGTGGCAATATTTTCTTTATTATTTGCTTTGAGCGCCACAACTTAAGCCAAACGAAGCCCAGCTGCAGGCTACACACAACAGTTGAGACAGACAGTTGAGTTGCACAGTGGGAAAGGCAGAGGGAGAGATAAAGGGGAGCGCCAGCAGCACTATGACCAGCAGATATCAGCAACATTATCAAATCAATAAAATTCTCACTCGCTTACGTGCCAAAGTGCAACTGGCAGCGCGATTCCTGCTATGGCGCTTCAGCATCCGGCGTTCAGCCATATAAAAAGCGACAATAAATTCAAATAAATTACAAACCTGACTCAAATGCCTCGGTGCGCATGGCATGCATGCATATGCTTTTACATAACTAGTAATTTTTAGCAAAAAAAAAAACCGACTTCAACTCCCATATAAAAAAAAAATATATATATATATCTCATGATCCACTGATCGGATCTCAACCAGATTAGTACGGGACCACCTCTGAGATACTACCTTTCTGATGCAAAAAGAATTATTGAAATCGGTTGACGCGGTCCAAAGTTATGCGGTAACATACATAAAAAAAAAAAATAAAAAAAATATTCCGACGAACTGATAACCTCCTCCTTTTTTGGAAGTCGGTTAAAAATGGGTACATATATCACATACATATGTATGCATTTATGTATTTATGTAGATATGCGCATGCGTACGTGCAAGCACACGCAAACAAATCGCTGCTGCTAGTTGCTATGGGAGACGTGCAGCAGCTGCTGCTGCTGAGGCAGATGTGCGCGGCATGCCACAATCAAGCGCACCGCATACGAATGATTAGTGATCAGCTAGCATATGCGGTGCATGTGTATGTGTGCCTATAAATACTAGATAGACTTGCATATGAACTGTATGTATTTTACATGAGCGTGCTCACAAAGCTTTCAGTACTGGCAATAATTATTGCGTGACTTTTTCAAATGTGCCGCTGCCGCTGATGCCACCGCAACCAAAGCCACAAGCATACATACATACGTGTAAATAAGTACAAGTCGTCACCGTAGCAACATAACAATTGAAGTATGGCATAGCATGCGGTTTAACAAGCGGCATTTGGGTAGCAGTTAAGCATCGTTGGCGCGCAAAAGCGCGGAAATCTTCCATAAAGATGCGTGCATGCAAAGAAATGTTACTTGAGCGTTTCGCTGCCACCAATCGTCCGATTAGAGTTGTAACAGGCAGACAAAAATGCCGCCCGCCAGCTGTGCGAGTTGACAGAGGCCGGCAATCGACAGTCGGCAGCAGCTAGTAGCAAAAGACCGCACGGCAGCAGCAACAGCAACAGCTCCACCATACTTCATATATGTATGTATGTATGTTGACACCATAAGCCACAAACGCACGTGAAAATGTGGTTGCAGGAAAAGCATTGCGGAGAAAAAAATTAAGGCTAAATGAAAATATGCAATGAAAAGCAAGCAACACCATGTTGTGGTAATTAAAAATCTGTTAAACAAGCGACATTTACTCCCGTATATTTGTGTGTTTAAAGGCACGTACAGTGACTCAAACAAGTGAACGCGTGTCTATTTTTTTTTAAATATTCGTTATAATTTTCGTGACTCTTTTTTACATTTTTCTATAAAAATACAAAATTTTCATCAAAATTTAATTTTATTAATCTGAATCTTTAGAAAATTTTTGGGTGTGCAAAGTTCAAGTTTCAACTGCCTGAAAAATCCCATTGATTTGTGATATTTTTTTTTTCAGTCTGCTTTTGCGTTTTTTTTTTTTATATATATCAAGTGCAATTTACAACAACTGGCGGCGCTTTTTCGAAATTTTGTTGCTTATGGTCTTCGGCATTTGATTTCGTAGGAAATTCATGCGCATATATGGAAAAAAGCGCAAAACTCCGTCACCAAAAAAAATAATTAATTCTCAAAAAACAACGGGATTTTTTTGCCATTTGAAACTTGCACTTTATTAGACGAGAATTATATGGGCATAAGCCTGCATACCTAAAAATGTTCTAAAAATTCAGATTTAAAAGTAGACATTTTCAAAAATATTTGTTGGATTTTCCTAGATTTTTTATAAAGTTCGAAACGCAGATTTATATGGGTTTGGTTAATACCTGGACAATATTTTTATGGAATAATAACAAAAAAAATATCTTACTCGAAAAACATTATGAATATTAAAAAAAAATCAACACGAGGACACTTGTTTGAGTCACTGTATGTATGTGCTGTTTGAGTGAGCATATCAAACGCTAACCCATTTCCATTTGACCTGAAATATATGACGCTAATTCACATTGGCCCGCTGACTATTTTACTGCTAATTGTAGCCATTTAGCTAGCTTTTCGTTTTATTAATTGACTATTTGTTCTCATACATACATATTTAGTGGCTTACCTGCAGAGAATTTAAGTAGTTCTTGATAGTCTCGATCTCTTTTGCGCCTTGCTTTTGAAAGCCAGATAAAAATTTCTGAAAAAAACGAAATTAAAAAGACCGTTATTAGGTTGAAAGTATTGAAGTATTGAGGGTATTGAAAAACAAAATGTTATGAAATCTCTCTAAAATACATACAGATTCATAAATGTGTTAGTAGTAATACCTTCGAAAGATTCGAAAATTTAGAAAGTCTCTCTGCTTTACTTAACGATAACTTTTACCTTTAATGTAGTTATCTCTCCATGTCAAATCGATTAATGATTGAGATCGACCATTTTTGATTTGCATAAAGTTCGATCAGATCCTTTAATTTATCAAAACTTCATTACGCAAAGGAAAATATTTTTTCACAAAGTTTGAAATTTTACAATTTCCGGGAGTTTGCAAGTTTAATTTTGATTATTTTAAAATCTATTATAGTTTTATATGATATTTGGGAATATATATAAAAAATAGGAAAAAATAAATTACTTTCAAATTTAAAAAATTGTAAAAGCAAAAACATATAAATTCTTTAGGCCAAGGTAATGTTATTTGCACAACAATATTTATTAACCACTTCATAAAATTTCACTTCTAAATAGCAATGTCCAATATTATATATTCATCTGTTGACTTTACTTTCTTTATCTTCATACAATTCAGAGAATGTATTTTTACTTTTGTATTTACGGAAACACAAGCGGTCTTACGGACATTTGTATTTGTACATATACAAATATACATACATAAGTGAGTAACGTAACCGCTGATTGTGCGTAAGTCAAGTGCAAAATTTCCCTATTTGTATAAACATGTAAATGTTAAGTTATGCATGTCATGTTTGATTATGTTGCATGTGCTACTAAGCAAAAATGCTGAGATGGAAGTACTTCCTGTTGATGATGTTTTCTCACGCTTAATAGTTATTGAAATGTCTAGGATTGGAAGGTAATTTTTATAAATATAAGTATTTACTATTGTACAAAAAAATATGCAAGCATATATATATATCGACATATATTGATTCAAATAATTTTTTTCTGGGATACGATTTTTAAATTTAAAATGTATTAATAAATAATAATAGGGTTTTTTAATTATCTATTTGCAAAATTTAGCTAATATAAGAAACTAACAAAATATTATTAAATTAACTACAAAAGGGAATATTTTTACAAATGCATTTTTCTTAGCATTTCCTATGCATATCATGTAAAATAAAAAAAAAAAACGTTAAAAATTTACAATAAATTTTCTTCTAAGTTACAGAAATTATTAAAAATATTAGTACTGCTAGAAATTCCTGCCAAATTCCCTGACAAATATAGTTCGATAGGTAGGAGACATTAAAAGGACAGTCGAAAAATTGTTAAGTCAGTGCTGATGTTGGTCTCCAAGACCCTGCCCAAGTAATTAAAATGCTATTACTACCGCACTTCTCACCGCACACGTTTGCTCGCTGCCGGAATTAACTCATTGCTGGCTCGGTAAAACTTATTCGTAGTATGAAATTTATTGGCGCGTAATTGAAATCTTTATTTTAATCTAAAAATTTTGTTGTGGTCTGTTAGTTAGAGCAACAACAGTACTTAAGGGGTATACACTAGGGTGGTGCAAAATAAGTGAAGTCAGTATTTTAATGCTCTCATCCCCTAGGATTGTTCTATATCGAAAAAATTATACCCTAATATTTTATTTGGAAATCAAAAAAATATTTAGAGCTCGCTCAAAGCATCCAAAATTTGATTTCAAAATAAATAAAAAATATGGGTATATTTTTTTTATATAAAACAATCTTTTGCACGCCCATTTTTTGACCACCCTAATATACATACATATGGGTGTATGAATATGAAATAGGTGTATAGTATTCAATGACATTTTAAATGCATAAGTTTATCCAAGCGTACATATATTCACTTTCATTGTAGTGGGTGTGATTTTATTTACATAAAGCGAATGCAATTTGAAGGAATTCATTAGAAAAATATTAACGAAAAACTTTTCAACGATAAAGAGATGGATCCATCAATAAAAACAAAACCAATCGCAGCTGCAACTAAAACAAAGTAATTAAGATTAGCAATACATATGTATATGTAGGTACATACTCCCAAGTACCTATGTATGTATGTATGTTTGTGAGTTTCACTGTAATGATGCGTGGCTTAAGCAACAAACGAGCCGACCAATTGCAATTACAACAATGAAAACAGCAACAACATGCTCAAACTAAAGACCGAAGATGCTTTAATTGCCATGTTTGCTGTTGGTGCTGCAGCGCCTGTTTGCTGATCGCTTACAAACGAGCTGGCTGCGTGCTTCGTTGCAATGAGCGCAAATGAAAAAAATGGAAATAGAAATTCACATGCGTCGCGCGCACATTCATATGTATGTATGTATACACATTCGTATAAAACCTACACTCATATATAAATACACAAACGCCAGCAATGGCGGCCGCAATGTTGCAACGCTGTAACGGCAATGTTTCACAGCGATTTTGTTTGGGAAATTCGGGAATTAATTAGCTGACGTGTGATGGCACTTGGCTAGACTTGTTGGTAAAACTGAAAGTTTTTTTTCATATTTTTATCTTCAGCTCGTTTGTTTTTAATTAAATTTTACGCACATTTAATTGCGATGCGTAACCAACTTAAATGAAATTTGTTCGAATGCAGGCAACGACACTTTTATTTTTTGTATGAAAATGGTAAAGGAAGCCCGTAAAGTTTTGGCGACTCCTGAATTAATGAATGTGAATAGAAATTTAAGGAAAATTTAAAGACAAATGTACGTACAGCACTAAAAAATATTGAGTTATGTAATACGTGTAGATAAAAAAACGGATTCAAAGACATATGTACATATGTATATATTAATACGTTAACATGAAGTTGGTGCGCCTTTATTTGACGGTTGTACTGTACCAATTCCGAAACCAAAAATTGTTTCGTATATCTCATTTGAATGCACGAGACTAATACAAAGATGATTAAGAACACGAATTTGAAGACGAAGACGGGCACAAAGACCAATACGAGGAATATACGAAGACAAATACGAATAAGAAGAGGAAAATGAATACAAATGAGAAAGCATATATTAACACAAATACGAACATGAATATGTAGCCTAAAACGAAGAGGAAAATGAAGACGAACACTAATAAGTGTATGAAAATGAAGACAAATACGAAGACGTATATCAAGATGAGAACAAGATCACATATGAATACGAAGACTTATACGAAGACTTATACGAAGGCGAATACGACTATGAGTATGATGACTAAAACAAAAACGATTGAGAATATGAAGTGGAGTTGAATTTAATGTCGAATATGACGACGTAATATGCTCGCGTGATTTTTAAGTAGTCAAAACATATTTAAACAAAAATCAAATTGATTTCTGAATTCAAAGTTGTATGAAATTCTAAATAAAATAATAACTTGTTTAACGAATCAAATAACGAATAAATTTTTGTTGTGATTTCATTCGTTGGACAGATAAGAAATACAATTTATTTGTTATTTGATCTTCCCTCCAAATAAAAACCAGTGACGGGGTAGAAAATAAATACGAATACGAATATGACAACGAATATCAAGTCGAATACGAATACTAGTATGAATACATTCCAAAGACGACCAAAATATACACGAACATTAGTGTGAAGGACTAATACGTAGACTGGTACCTACATATTTGAAGAAAGTGACTAAAACGGAGATCAAAAAAAATCTTCGAAACCCTTACAAAAACAAGAAAAACCCAGTAACCGGCTCTGCTTTTATTTTTAGAAATGCGTTAGAGAAATTGCAAAGGGGCCTCGTGACAATGCCAATGCAAATATGTATTTAGTAGTAATCAAGCAACTTCACCTTCTCCTAGACTAATTTAAATACTTAATTGAAAATGCTTACTTGAATTAGCTTAATTATGACACCCTCACCAACAAATTTCATTGAGTGCTAGCCCCGGCATGATCACAGCAGATACAAAATAAACAATTTTTAATAGTCAAGTTTGAGTACAAATGCTTGTTTAAAGTGTAGCAGTTTTGTTTATGAAGTCACACTTTCGTAATAAATATATCTGTAGATACTTATATGTATACAATGTACAAAGTTTGCACATACATATTATACACAGTTGTGCGTATGATTTCTAAAAAAAAAAACAAAAAATACCCACACACACACACATTAGTTCCAATTACATGCAACTGCCTACTACTCGTACTAAGCAGATTACCTTGTTATTGCGTCAATTAGAATTTTTATGCCTAAAGTCAAGTATTATAGGTTGTCATTAGCAGTTGTAATGAAAATATAATTTATCGCCAACCCGGCTTTAAAGCAAAACTAAACTAATTGGTTTTGTGTTTTTTTCTTTGGTTTCCCATTTTCTATTTGTATTTGAACACAAAAAATTAATAGGAAGAATTGAATCACCGCTGAGAAAACTACAAAGTAGCAAAATAAATTTATAAGTCAATTTAGAAGGCCAAAACGCAATCCTGGAGACCCTTCTGCTAAAGCGTAAAAGGATAGTATGAACTTGCCAGCTTCAGACGCATATTTGCCTTGCTTAGGTAATAATGTCGTCTTGCGGTCTAGTTACGTGTTGTGAAGGTATATAGCCAAAGCTTTGAGAATGGTCAGGGTTGTGTTTATACCGAAGACAGTAAGAGCTCTGATCTCTAGTAAGGATTTTAAACCCTAGCGAGGCTTATTTATTTAAAAAATTGAGATAAATTTCCCCATGATCGCTAGTCACAAGCAAAACACGCTGTATCAAGGCTATTGCAGTCTATGAACGAAACCCCCATACATAAAAAGCGCCTAGCTGTAGGTGTATTTCTCGACATCGAAGGAGATTTTTGTAATCTCCTTTTTTTAGTTAAACTTGATGTTGAAGACGTCACGTAACGTAACTATACCGCAACCTCACTAACTCTATGGGCTAGTTTCTCCAGCTCAGCTTAACTTAGTTAAGCCAATTTTCTTGACTTAGTCAAGAATAAGCTGTGTAAAACGTAGGCTAACTTTTGACTTAAGTCCAAAAAGTGGCTAAACTAGACTTGTTAGAGAAGCATGAGAAGAGAGGCTGTAATATGGTTGCCAATGCGAATGACGTTGCGCTTTTAGTGATTGGTAAACTTTCAGATATCCATTTTGATCTGATTTGTGGTTAAGAGTGACAAGAAGAGAATCATTTACCAGGCACCAGAGCAAAGGAGAAAGTGCACTACATTGTGGGCAGCCCTTGCAACTCTGCACGTGACTTGAACTTCTTCTGCCTGAATCCCGACGAGACGTTGTGCCAGGATATAACGAAGCCAATTTACTAGTAAATAATGTACTGCATGCCGTAGAGCAGAAAAAATGTCTAGAAAATCTAGAAAAATGTCCAAGGCGAATTCTTTCCTATTGATGGCTTTGCTAATTCTGGCAACCAGATTTTGCAAAGCCGTCTCACAGGATTCCCCGCCTGATAGGCATGTTGATACAAAGACAGAGGATGTCTACCAATCTTTCCAGACATTTTAGCTTGAAGGCCTGTAGCTTCTGGGGCTAGTATAGTCATCCTAACCAACCTTAGGAATAAAGTCACTAACACTATTCTATTTAGAAAGCTGTAGCTGGAATCACTGAAGCACTTAATACCACTTTTCAAATGGCTGCAAGCGTTATTCTTAGCACAGCTCTAGTTGGCATCGTAAGCGGGTCTGCTGCTAAAAGGCTAACAGCTCTGCATTACATTGCAATACACCTATATGACTAGTTACATTGGCCACTTGTGTAAAAGTATAGGTAAATTCAAATTGGTTACATGTTTCCTTTACTTAACTAGTTTAAAAGTATTTTTTTATGAGTAGAAACAATCGCGTTTGTCGACTTTATCCCAGATAGCACGGATAATAATTTAGTAGTAGAGAGAATTATGTCCTTCTCCACTCACATCAATTCTGGGGAACGTGGATTCGAAGAAGGGGATGGAAGGAATCAATGTTGGTATTTTAAATGGATAATTCTTAACTTTGACAGAAAGGCTGCTCAAAGTGTATCATCATACAAGGAACTCTTCATCAATCTTAAATTTAGATTTCCAGATCACTGTAGTGTTCCCAAACAAAGTTAGCATGCACGAAGCAAGCAATAGATTGGCTATTAATTTGCGTGACGGCAGGAAGAGGTGTAAATTATATTATGATAGGCCAAGCGGAGAACATGGCATTGGCCTCACTCTCGGTGCGACCAAAGCTAGTTGATTGAGGAGTTCTTAACCTATATTTAACTCTATTGTGGGAAACTTCATGTAAAATGAGAAAAGTTGGAGTGCGAATACCTTTATCTACGTGTAGACTAACTACTCTTAAACAGAAGGTTCGACTGTAAGCCCTTTGATATCTGGTTGAAACCCAAATCATGCGATGCTGTTTGTCGAGCCGAGGGAAGGCCAGAGGCGGATTCTAGAAGATTGAAGCTTTACATGGAATTAAGTAGCTTCATCAGCCGTCAGCATCTTTGGCATCGTGTTAAAACATGTTTTTACTACATTTGTAGCTAGGAAGTAGATGTCTACCAAATACGGACCTGCGTAAAGTGGCGTGACAAGCAGTAACCACATCAGCTATCAAGTATTTTGCTTGTTTCTCCACAGAGTCGTAGGCTTGGAACCTCCTATCTCGTTGTGGATTAAAAGTTTTTTTAAGCCTCAAAAATATAAGAGTGGAGTCGAACGTCGTTAGATTCACCAGGCAGGCAAACAAAGGCAACCGACAGATGTTATGTTGTCACCAGTATCATGGATATTAACGGTCAACAAATTACTAAACGAATTCATGAGGAAAGCCCCCAAAATAGTGGCATATGCAGACAACATAGCAATAGTAGTAACACGGAAGTACCTAGATATTACCAGTAATGTAATGAGAAGCCTCCTGAAAGTCACTTAAAAATGGGCATCTCAAGCGGGGATTGGGGTTAACGTAAACAACAAGGACATGGTATTGGTATTTTTCGCAAGAATATATATATATAAGGTCCCTGTGTGGACACCCCCGCGGGTGGGTGGCATAGACCTGTCAATTAAGGACAATAAAAATTATCTCGGAGTAGTCTTGAATATTAAGCTTGTGCGGGGGCGCCATATAGAAGAAAGAGTGAAGAATACTAGTACAATTCTATGGACGATTGGTGTAGCAGAATGTCACAAAAATGCCCTCGTACCTCAGGCTACTGTGATTCACGAGAGCGTTGAGATCTACTCCAACGGCTCTAGGAAAAAATTCTCAGTTTGCTGCATATTAACCCATTCGCGGAAAACCGCGCTGCTAAATTCGCAGTTCGGTTTTTGGCCAAAGGCGAATTCAATTACAGAAACTTTGAGCACAGAAAATTGAGGCGAGATGCAGAGGCAGCATTGATTATATTGCACAATTGAGAAGGAGGTATGGCGTAAGGGAATGAGACCTAGCTGCAGATTTCTAAATGATTTCACCGACGGCTCAAGAACGGTAACGGAAGTAGGTGTCGAAGTATACGGCCTGAAAGTGAACGTCAGGTGGGTAGTGAGGTTACCTGACCAGTGCATCATATTTCAAGCAAAAGTTTTCACTATAAAGATAACAGCAGAGCTAGCCCATACGGAAACGATAATCAACACAAAAATAAACCTATACGTAGACAGTACGGCGGAAACTAAGGCAGTTATCTCATATAATATCTCAACTAAAAATGTTCTTCGCAGCCGGGGGCCTTTGTCAGACTAGTCGTAAACAGTAGGTTACGTATCTATTGGGTAACCAGCCACAAAGAAATAGAGGACAATAAGGTAGCAGATTAGAATGCCTAGAGCGCCACACAGTGTGCTTTTTGAATAATCAATGCGAATTAATCGTATCGCTATCGACAGAAGCAATATTTTGAGATACAGAAGAATACTGCCATTGACTCACAATCACTTCTTGACCTTAAAAAAATTGGTCAAAAATAGTGTTCTTCGAAAAAACACATGCAAAATCCACCGGATTTGTTCCGAAAAAAAATTTTATGTTTTATTATACCAATATTAAAATCCTTCTAACAGTTTTATATTACTCGAATAACAAGTGCGTTGTGGTGCTATTTAAGATCTTTAATTTGAGCCTGAAGTTAAAAAATCTGAAAAGTAAAGCTAAAATTGGCACTAAAATTCGCAAAAAGCACTGTAATCGTTTGTGATGTCTACTTCAATGCGGAAAAACGAACTCCAACTGGCAACGCAAGGGACCTAGCAGTATATATGTGGCTCACTGCTGGTCAGATTAATCACCATCTCTACTAAGCCGATTTTCTTCTAACAGTGCAGGGTTCAGCCATGAGCTCTTTCGGCCAGTATAGGATTCATTTCCATTATTTAAAAGTTTATTTTGTGGAAGTAAAACGAATGATCTAAGTATGTATGTTTATACGCAAATTACAAGCATTTTTTTACATACATAGAGATGCATGACTCTGAAAATACTCTGTATGATTCAGGCTCACAACTCACGCACTCACGCTCGGCCAATTGTCAGCTCACAGCTACACAAAAGCAACGAAAAAATAAATATATATGCTAATTAAGTCGCCGACATCATTGATGCACTTTTAACTACATATTTGTTTACTTATATACACATGTAGTAGCTGAGCTCATAAAAACCCAACAGCAACAAAAATCAAAAAAATAATCAAATCCAAAATGATTGCGAACAGCTCACGCATTTAAAGTCATAAACGATATCGTGATGTCGCTTATCGAACGAAGTAAATACCTACCAGCGTCCCTCCGGCTGTGTGTCTTGCTTGTTGCAACCCCTCTAACATTCCCTCGCTAACTAGCTCGCGCCCACTTTGCATCGTTTGGTATCTCTATTGGCTGTCATTAAAAGATCAATTAATAGGAATACAAAAATTCTAGATCAAGGTGACTTAAATCAAAACAAAATGCAACGGCAACACCAGCGGCATTATACTGACCTGGTGTGCGCACAAGTGCCAAGTGCGTACAACAGTGCGTATGTGTAACCTGTAACGAGGCGGATTTTCTAAAGCACGCATACGCTTACATACATATGTACATACGAGTACATACACGCAATCGTATTTTAACGTCTGCTACGTTATTTGCTTTAATTATGCATTTTCTGTTTATTGCTTTGTTTATG
>NW_023463485.1:6348-13768 GCF_013731165.1 Rhagoletis pomonella | reverse complement strand
ATATAAAAGAGTTTGTAAAAGAAGGCGTGGCACATCCCATAGGCGTGGAATTTTTCATCAGCTATAACTTCGGAACCATAAGTCTCAAAAATTTGAAATTTGGTATGCAGGCATGTCTATGGTAGGCGCATATAGTATGGCATATATAAATGACTTTATAAAACAGGGCGTGGCACATTCCATAGGCGTGCTAAGATTTTGATTCGTATTTGCGCATGTATGTGTTAATAACGCTGACTATAATATTTTCAAATCTCAGTAGGCTTTTTTTGATTATTGAAAGCATTGAGCGAATTTGAATTTTTAAAATTGCCCCGTAGCGAATGTCATGAATTAGTCACTTAAGTGTCCCGTACGGCCATATCAAGTCTTCAATGACTTTGGGCTTCGTTTACACGGAAGTCGTTGATGACTTTTTCATGTAAATGGCTATTTAGGCTTTGATGGCCTCTGCATGACTTTGCCATGCAGTGATCATTTGCCTTTGCCTGCAATGAACTTTTTATAATTGACCGCTGCAAGACATTGTCTGTTATAAGTCTTTCATAGGAGTACACCTGCATGAAATTGTCACCGGTGTCATTGTCAGCTATATGTCGCTTAGGATTCACAGCAAGAGCGACGATGTCACCAGTGAACATTTTCGCCATAGTTGCCAACTTGGTGCTTTAAGCACTAGATTTAGTGCTTTTTGAAAATTAAAACGCCAAAAAAAATTACTTAGTGCCTAGTGCCTTTTTTAGTGCTTTTTTTGAACTAATATTACTCCGTAATAGTTAAAACCTGAAATAATTTGAAATATTATAAGCTGCGGTGTCTCATGAGGATGCGGAATTTAAAAGAATATACAAATTTAAATGCACTAAAATACAACCATGGTTGATAAAAAAGCTGAAGTTGCAAACCCACCTTGTTGAATTCTAGGCGCATTGAAAATGCTAATACGCAGGTAAGTTAAGTATTCTTTTTTTTCTTTTCTAATTTTTTGTACAAATTTTGACTTTTTTACCACCTGAGTAAAACACATCGTTTCTTGGTGCTAAATCCAAATCTGGCCGAACAATTGCTCTAGTACTAGAAATTTAGATATCCTACCCCCAGATTGCCAAAAACACGGGTTTTTGCGATATTTGAGGTTATTTAATGAAAACATCAAATTTTTGCTCATTTCTACTTAGGGCATTATTTTCGTATGTTGCCATTCGATTTTTCTTTCTCGAGTTATACCCCCTTATTCTAGAACCCGAATTTTCGTAATTCGTAGCTACGCTACGAAAAACGAAAAATCCACATGCTGCAGCCCTTGCGAAAGCATGTGCAGCATTGCCAGCTGTCAGTTGTTTTCCGAAGATAGCTGAATGAAGGAAAACACATGGAAAAAACAGTGGAAAGGAATTAAAAAAACACTCATGAAACGTTTATTTATAGAAAAATTTTTTGATTTTACATATTTTGGTGGAAACTATGGATTCCATTGCATTTGCAATTATAGCAGCGGAATAAGGGCGCGTTATGGGAATGATTTCACAAAGATATGCGGAGCTGTCGGGCATAGTAGCAATGGGCACATCTATGTCAGCTTCTGGTTGAATTGTTGAACGACAAGCCAAAACTCCTCCTATGCCTGAAGAACTGGTTCCCAATCCAGTTAATGCAACAACAGCTTCTTCCAAGCCATTGAAAACACGCACTTTGTTAGGTCCACCACCTATTGCGCTTGATTTCGCCTTCGGCCGCGCTTAGGGATTATAACCCTTACTAAGTAGAATTCGCCTTTCTGTGTTGCCGGAGAAGAGGGGCTTCCTTATAGCTATACAACATTTATTGTGCATGTCACTCCGGCTACGCCACAGTATTTTTGCGCAGAACCCACATCGAAATTTGCAAAAGTGCCGAATTTATTAATAAGCTAGTGGTCGGAAATTTGAAAATTTTCTTTAAACAAAAGTTTAATCCTTTAGTTACACGTGTATGTTAAAGATTTTGTATTCGGGTTATGCGTTTCGACACAACAACCGAAAATCATTGTACAAATGACTAAACCGGATCCAAGTTTCTCGATAAGAGGCATCAAAGATTCTTTTTTGCTTGTTTATATAAAGCAGTGGATAAAAAATACACGTATGTGCGAAAGACAAATTTATCTGTTTAAATGTACAACACTAATATTTCCTGCAAACACACATCGATTTACATCTTTTATCTCGCCTCCGACACAGAATTTCTTTCGTACAAAATTCCGCAAAAAAGCTTACTCGTTCGTGTTTAGGCATTCCATTGCACAGTGGCCAATTTTTCGAAAAAGCTGGCCAAAAGTCGAAGCGTGGTACAATTGTAATCAAACTTTGTGTATTGGTCTTTATTTTGGTTGCTGGTTTTAAATTTCACCACATAATTTCGAAATTCAAAATGGCGGATCCATAATGGCTGCTGTGTACGCTTAAAATAATCAGATTTTTAGCAAAACTAAGGTAGTTAAGTAAAAAAGGTCATGTTTTCGGCTTTTTTGTTATATAATGTGATGTAGCGGTTAGCAACATACGCCATCATTCCGCAGGGCCTGGGTTCAAGCCCAGTTTCCGACCAACATCAAAAAATAAGAAACAAACAAGTTTTTTGTAATAAAGTCGCCCTTTGGCAGGCAATGGCAAACCCCCGAGTGTACTCAGCTTCTCACAAAAATAAAATCCCCGTTCGGATTCGGCGTAAAACTGTTGGTCCCTCCCGTTTGTGCGCCAACATCAAGGCGCACGCCACAAATCGGAAGAGAAGGTCGGACAAACACTAACGAGGTCTTAATGTTTGTTTCTAAAAATCTTGATGTTCAAATTTACACGGGAACTGCGGGATTTTGAATGAATCAATAAACAAGACATACATATTTGTTGGTACAGGAATATATTTTTAAGATAACAATTTTATACACCGCCAGACTCGCAGTCATCTGAATTATCCAAGCTCGTATCTATATTTTCTGATGGCAATTCCGCATCCGCATTTACAACAGTTGATAATAATTTAATGGCATCTGACGACAGTTTATGATTTTGTTTTGGTGGGTTTAAACGTAAACTTGAAATTACAGGGGCCGAGGATACAAGCAGCCGGTATTTTTTAATATCCTTATTCCTTGACTCTTGGGTTTTTTCGGAAAGTCACCCAATGGGCAGGGGTGCCCATTCAATAATGAGAGGCCCATGGATGAGCACTCTAATATAGTAGTACTTTCTGACATCATTTAAATTCTAAAAACATCCAGTCTTTAAAACATCAAAATCTTGACAGAAATATTTTTTTTTTACATAATTTAAATCTCTTAAACATAAACAAATTAAGAATCGCGTATAAAAACTGAAGGTGGATGGGAAAAACTTCAATATATTTATATATAAAAGAAAATTAGACCGCCCATCTCGACCACTCTCGTAACTATTTTCCTAATCCATCATAATGAGTAAACAAAAAAAAATCAATCCGTGAATATCTATGCCTTACGTCAGTTTTTAGATGGCGTGACAATGAAAAAACATGTTTTACATACTCTAGATTACAACGCCCATGAGCGGATGCTTGAAAACTGTTATTTGTTTAAAGATAATACCACGATTTTAACAACAACGAAAACTCTAATTTACGAAAAGTTTAGAGCGAATTGCTAGCAACAGCCACTTCGATCTTCTGTAACACTAAATGCCTTAAGAGAATCGACTTGTTGTCTTATAACGATACGCAGTAGAGCCCTCCTAACAATATAAGATGGTTATGGATACGAATGCACCATTTTTTTTTTGGACTTTTGGCCAGGGTTTTCCAAAAATCGGCCACTGTGCATTGTTACGAATTTCGAAAGTTCGAAAATACGATTCGAATTGCAGCATACTATTTGTACGATTTGTAACAAATTCCGAATACGAAAGAGTTGCAGAATAGGGGTGATAGTAGTTTCAAAAGTATTTCGGTATTACGTCGTAAGCATGAGTCATCATAGCATGTGTAGAGGCTTTTCGATCGTTACGAGCGAAAACGTTTTGTGTATTGATTTATGTACATATGTATTCTTGTAAATATTGTTAATTTTTTGCTTTTGTTAAATACAAACTGTTATGAAAAAGCATCCTTTGATTAAAAAAAATTTGGTGCTTTTAGTTTGGTAAAACGCCTTTTTTCCAAGTTTTTGGTGCTTTTTGAAAATCAAAAGTTGGCAACACTGATTTTCGCTACTGGGAGCATTGATGCTAAGATTTACATACATTCATATTTGCGAATGTATGCATGTATTAATAACGTTTACGTTAACCCTTAACCACCTAGCCCCCGTCTCACAGACACCTTAAAATTTTAAGTCGTAAATATATTAGCGGGTGTGTATTTTACAAACGTGTTCGACCATGTACCTTTCCTAAGCATAATTTAGTACCGCGCAACTGCTCGACAAGATCATACGTGCGTGCGTTTGTAATTGGTAAGTAAAAAACTGCCATTGACCGTCTCTGAGACGGGAGGAAGGCGGTTATGCGATTTTTTTAGTGAATAGTGATTTTTATTGTTTTAGTGAAAAATGGTTTTTAATGACGCGTTTATCGAAAAGTGGTTAGAAGAAGAAATTTCAGATATAGAAGACTTACCAAATGATGAATGCAGTGAAGTAGAATGAGATTTTGGACCACAGCAATTGCCGGAGGAAAGCTGTGAATCGGATTCTGAAATCGAGGGTGATAAAGAGCTGTCTGAACATGAAAATTCGAACATGCTGCATCAGTCTCCGGTTTTACCTGAAGTCGGACGACGACTTACCATTGTCAGAATTGAGATCCAATCTTAGGAAGAGAAATGTTTTCGGTAAGAATAGCTTTCGTTGGTATACTGTACCGCCCACCCTACGGTCGAGAACTTTGCAGCATAATATAGCGCAGGAAAGAGAGGGTATAAATCCAGAATATCGGAATGAACTAAATGCCTCATCTACTCCATTGGATATTTGGCAGCAATTTTTTACAGATTACTTGATATTTCGGCCTCGAATAGTTATGTTGTAGGCGGATATACGCAACCACAAAGAACATAAACCAGATTTAAATTTATGAAGATACTGGCTCAACAGCTGATAAGACCACATCTAGAGCGCCGGGAAAATAATGGGAGTATTCAGCGGGACATCAAACTCGCTATTCGTCGTATACTCCGTCACAATGAGGAAATCAGTTTACCGGAACTTCCAAGTACCAGCAGTGCCGAGGATCGGCTAGAAGTAAGGAAAACATGCTCTCGACCCGAAAAAGAAACGTAGTACCCAGTATATATGTTTTGAATGTAAGAAACCAATTTGCCTAGAGTGCTCAAACAAGTTGTGTATTCACTGTCGCGAAAAACTATAAGTTGAAGGTGTGCAAATTTGCCTAATTTTTATTTTGCTTTGAGAAATTCATATTATTTCAGCATTTCTAAATATTGAATAATATAAAATTAACAAGACATTCTTGACATGTTACGCTCTTTTTTATTTTTTACCTCATTTTCCAAGGGGTGTTTTAAAGTTTTAAAGTCAAAACAAGATGACTGAAGAAGTGATTTAAGTTTGAAAAACAATAAGTAGCATTTTTCTGTACTTCTTCATTTAATAAACACATGAATGTATATAAATACTTCTTAATGTCCCTAAATATCTTAAATTTGTCAAACCATGCACGCACGGGCAATATCAAGTCGACGTCTCCTAGACGGGAGGTAGGTGGTTGTGTGATAAAAATAGGGGGAAGGTGGTTAAGGGTTAATATTTTCAAAGCTCAGTAGTGTGTTTTTGAATATTAAAATTATTTAGCGAATTAGAATTTTCAAAATAGCATTGATGCTAAGATTGACATTCATATTTGGGAACGTAAATATGTATGTATGTATTAATAATTTACGTTCATATTTTTAAATCTCAGTACGCTGTTTTTGAGTATTGAAAATATTTAGCGAATTCGAATATTTGAAATAGCTTTGATGCTAAAGTTTCGTTCCTCAACTTTTCTGGATAAAACCTACGCTTTCTGGTAAAATCCTGTAAATTCTTGCAACTTCTTGCGAGTTAGGGAACGCAACTTAAGATTTATTCATTTATTCATTTATTTGTTTATGTCTAAGGTACAGCAGACACTTAATATTACAAACTATATTAAACTTACATTAATTGTTACATAAAAAATAAGTTTTTAATTTAAATTGAGTTATCATTTTAGGACTCATTAAATCCAAGTCTAGAAAATTTGAGAAATAGTTAAATTCAGACAGAGTTCTATTCAGAGGAGCGTTAGCTCCGTACACTGTCCTATTAAAACCAACACGAAACACTACAAAAGTACGAAAGTTTCTACATGGAACATTAAAATTTATAAGCTGCAAAAGAATAGGGCAGTCAATCTTGCCAGATACAAGATCAGCAATAAAAGAAATTGCCAAAATCGATCTCCTGTTCGATAATGATAATAAACTTATTAATCGGCACCGTGAAACGTAGGACGGGATAGGATCAGAAAAATTTAGATACCGCAGGGCAAAACGAATAAAGCACTTTTGCACTCTCTCCAGACGATTAATAAGGACCATATGGTATGGCCTCCAAATATAAGCTGCATATTCAAGTTTAGAGCGAACAAATGCAGAATACAAAATCTTATATGTATACGGATCCGAGAAATTAGAAGAATGGCGTTTTATGAAAGCAAGTGTTCCAAAAGAACCAGCAATAATGTAATTTAAGTGCGTATTAAAGCTTAATTTAGCGTCAAAATATACCCCAAGATCTTTAATTTCGTTAACCTCAGATAGACACGATTCCCCTAAGAAATAGCAAGTTGGAAAAGGTTTAACTATTTTCGAGTAAGTGACTTTATGGCACTTGCTAATATTAAGATAAAGCCTGTTCAAAATGCAATAGTCAAAGAATTTATTAAGTTCATTTTGAAGTAGCAAAGAGTCATATGACTGTTTAATTTCTGAGTATATTTTAAGGTCGTCAGCATAGAGGAGAAATTTAGACGAAGTGAAACAGCGTTCATATTTGCGGAAGTATGTATGTATTAATAACGTTTACGTTAATATTTTCAAATCTCAGTAGGCTGCTTTTGAATATTCAAATTATTTAACGAATTTGAATTTTTAAAATAAAATTCATGCTAAGATTTACATTCATATTTGCGGAAGTATGTATGTATTAATAACTTTTACGTTAATATTTTCAAATCTCAGTAGGCTGCTTTTGAATATTCAAATTATTTAGCGAATTTGAATTTTTAAAATAACATTGATGCTAAGATTTAAATTCGTATTTACGAATGTAAGTATGTATGTATTAATAACGTTTACGTTAATATTTTCAAAGCTCAGTAGTGTGTTTTTGAATATTCAAAGTATTTAGCGAATTCGAATTTTTAAAATA
>NW_023463485.1:4077-6248 GCF_013731165.1 Rhagoletis pomonella | reverse complement strand
GATTATCCCAGTAAAATTAGATAAATGTGGTAGGTGTGCAATTTTTTGATGCAGTTTACTTCGATTTAACACGTAGATCATGGATCCACAGTCTCGCCCCTAAATTTCATTTGGCAACATTACGCCATCTTGGATTTGATTTTTTTTTCTAAGTTTTTTTGGATTTGCAAGCTTATTTTGTATTTTTCATAAAAAATAGGTAAAGACAAATATGCAGAGAATTTAATTTCCCACATCTGCTGTATAGAAAGTAAAAAAAAAAATTTATTGTAAAAACTTAGCGAAAACTGCCAAAAACAGTGTACACTCTCACAGTTTTCGCCATTTTTTGACAGTTTCTGTTGAAAATACATAACATATTGAAATTCCAAAGTTGTAGAGAATTTCATTCTGAGTTTTACGGCGCATCCCGTACATCGCAATTTTTATCGCGTTTCCGGCCGTGATATAAGCGTCGTACAAAAAAAAATTTAGCACAAAAGCTGTGGAGAATGAAATTGTCTCCAACTTTGCAATATATGCTATGTATTTTCAACAGAAACTGTCAAAAAAATGGCGAAAACCGTGACAATGTAAAATTTTTTAGCAGTTTTTGCTAATTTTTTACAATAAAAAATGCTACATATTTAAAAAAAAAACCTTCTATAACCCGAATGTGGGAAATTAAATTATCTACATATTTGCATTTAACAATTTTTTAACGAAAAATGCAAAATAAGCTTGCAAATCGCAGAAACCCAAAAAAACTTAAATCCAAGATTTTTTTTTAAAGAAAAAGTGTAATTTTACTGGGCTATATTAACGTAAATTTAATAATTATTAATATTAATATTAATATACATACATACGTTCCCAAATATGGATGTAAATCTTAGCATCAACGCTATTTTGAAAATTCTAATTCGCTAAATAATTTTAATATTCAAAAACACACTACTGAGCTTTGAAAATATTAACCCTTAACCACCTTCCCCCTATTTTTATCACACAACCACCTACCTCCCGTCTAGGAGACGTCGACTTGATATTGCCCGTGCGTGCATGGTTTGACAAATTTAAGATATTTAGGGACATTAAGAAGTATTTATATACATTCATGTGTTTATTAAATGAAGAAGTACAGAAAAATGCTACTTATTGTTTTTCAAACTTAAATCACTTCTTCAGTCATCTTGTTTTGACTTTAAAACATCCCTTGGAAAATGAGGTAAAAAATAAAAAAGAACGTAACATGTCAAGAATGTCTTGTTAATTTTGTATTATTCAATATTTAGAAATGCTGAAATAATATGAATTTCTCAAAGCAAAATAAAAATTAGGCAAATTTGCACACCTTCAACTTATAGTTTTTCGCGACAGTGAATACACAACTTGTTTGAGCACTCTAGGCAAATTGGTTTCTTACATTCAAAACATATATACTGGGTACTACGTTTCTTTTTCGGGTCGAGAGCATGTTTTCCTTACTTCTAGCCGATCCTCGGCACTGCTGGTACTTGGAGTTCCGGTAAACTGATTTCCTCATTGTGACGGAGTATACGACGAATAGCGAGTTTAATGTCCCGCTGAATACTCCCATTATTTTCCCGGCGCTCTAGATGTGGTCTTATCAGCTGTTGAGCCAGTATCTTCATAAATTTAAATCTGGTTTATGTTCTTTGTGGTTGCGTATATCCGCCTACAACATAACTATTCGAGGCCGAAATATCAAGTAATCTGTAAAAAATTGCTGCCAAATATCCAATGGAGTAGATGAGGCATTTAGTTCATTCCGATATTCTGGATTTATACCCTCTCTTTCCTGCGCTATATTATGCTGCAAAGTTCTCGACCGTAGGGTGGGCGGTACAGTATACCAACGAAAGCTATTCTTACCGAAAACATTTCTCTTCCTAAGATTGGATCTCAATTCTGACAATGGTAAGTCGTCGTCCGACTTCAGGTAAAACCGGAGACTGATGCAGCATGTTCGAATTTTCATGTTCAGACAGCTCTTTATCACCCTCGATTTCAGAATCCGATTCACAGCTTTCCTCCGGCAATTGCTGTGGTCCAAAATCTCATTCTACTTCACTGCATTCATCATTTGGTAAGTCTTCTATATCTGAAATTTCTTCTTCTAACCGCAAATATGAATGTATGTAAATCTTAGCATCAATGCTCCCAGTAGC
>NW_023463485.1:0-3977 GCF_013731165.1 Rhagoletis pomonella | reverse complement strand
TGAATTTTATTTTAAAAATTCAAATTCGTTAAACAATTTGAATATTCAAAAGCAGCCTACTGAGATTTGAAAATATTAACGTAAAAGTTATTAATACATACATACTTCCGCAAATATGAACCTAAATCTTAAGTTGCGTTCCCTAACTCGCAAGAAGTTGCAAGAATTTACAGGATTTTACCAGAAAGCGTAGGTTTTATCCAGAAAAGTTGAGGAACGAAACTTTAGCATCAAAGCTATTTCAAATATTCGAATTCGCTAAATATTTTCAATACTCAAAAACAGCGTACTGAGATTTAAAAATATGAACGTAAATTATTAATACATACATACATATTTACGTTCCCAAATATGAATGTCAATCTTAGCATCAATGCTATTTTGAAAATTCTAATTCGCTAAATAATTTGAATATTCAAAAACACACTACTGAGCTTTGAAAATATTAACCCTTAACCACCTTCCCCCTATTTTTATCACACAACCACCTACCTCCCGTCTAGGAGACGTCGACTTGATATTGCCCGTGCGTGCATGGTTTGACAAATTTAAGATATTTAGGGACATTAAGAAGTATTTATATACATTCATGTGTTTATTAAATGAAGAAGTACAGAAAAATGCTACTTATTGTTTTTCAAACTTAAATCACTTCTTCAGTCATCTTGTTTTGACTTTAAAACTTTAAAACACCCCTTGGAAAATGAGGTAAAAAATAAAAAAGAACGTAACATGTCAAGAATGTCTTGTTTATTTTGTATTATTCAATATTTAGAAATGCTGAAATAATATGAATTTCTCAAAGCAAAATAAAAATTAGGCAAATTTGCACACCTTCAACTTATAGTTTTTCGCGACAGTGAATACACAACTTGTTTGAGCACTCTAGGCAAATTGGTTTCTTACATTCAAAACATATATACTGGGTACTACGTTTCTTTTTCGGGTCGAGAGCATGTTTTCCTTACTTCTAGCCGATCCTCGGCACTGCTGGTACTTGGAAGTTCCGGTAAACTGATTTCCTCATTGTGACGGAGTATACGACGAATAGCGAGTTTGATGTCCCGCTGAATACTCCCATTATTTTCCCGGCGCTCTAGATGTGGTCTTATCAGCTGTAGAGCCAGTATCTTCATAAATTTAAATCTGGTTTATGTTCTTTGTGGTTGCGTATATCCGCCTACAACATAACTATTCGAGGCCGAAATATCAAGTAATCTGTAAAAAATTGCTGCCAAATATCCAATGGAGTAGATGAGGCATTTAGTTCATTCCGATATTCTGGATTTATACCCTCTCTTTCCTGCGCTATATTATGCTGCAAAGTTCTCGACCGTAGGGTGGGCGGTACAGTATACCAACGAAAGCTATTCTTACCGAAAACATTTCTCTTCCTAAGATTGGATCTCAATTCTGACAATGGTAAGTCGTCGTCCGACTTCAGGTAAAACCGGAGACTGATGCAGCATGTTCGAATTTTCATGTTCAGACAGCTCTTTATCACCCTCGATTTCAGAATCCGATTCACAGCTTTCCTCCGGCAATTGCTGTGGTCCAAAATCTCATTCTACTTCACTGCATTCATCATTTGGCAAGTCTTCTATATCTGAAATTTCTTCTTCTAACCACTTTTCGATAAACGCGTCATTAAAAACCATTTTTCACTAAAACAATAAAAATCACTATTCACTAAAAAAATCGCATAACCGCCTTCCTCCCGTCTCAGAGACGGTCAATGGCAGTTTTTTACTTACCAATTACAAACGCACGCACGTATGATCTTGTCGAGCAGTTGCGCGGTACTAAATATGCTTAGGAAAGGTACATGGTCGAACACGTTTGTAAAATACACACCCGCTAATATATCTACGACTTAAAATTTTAAGGTGTCTGTGAGACGGGGGCTAGGTGGTTAAGGGTTAACGTAAACGTTATTAATACATGCATACATTCGCAAATATGAATGTATGTAAATCTTAGCATCAATGCTCCCAGTAGCGAAAATCAGTGTTGCCAACTTTTGATTTTCAAAAAGCACCAAAAACTTGGAAAAAGGCGTTTTACCAAACTAAAAGCACCAAATTTTTTTTAATCAAAGGATGCTTTTTCATAACAGTTTGTATTTAACAAAAGCAAAAAATCAACAATATTTACAAGAATACATATGTACATAAATCAATACACAAAACGTTTTCGCTCATAACGATCGAAAAGCCTCTACACATGCTATGATGACTCATGCTTACGACGTAATACCGAAATACTTTTGAAACTACTATCACCCCTATTCTGCAACTCTTTCGTATTCGGAATTTGTTACAAATCGTACAAATAGTATGCTGCAATTCGAATCGTATTTTCGAACTTTCGAAATTCGTAACAATGCACAGTGGCCAATTTTTGGAAAACCCTGGCCAAAAGTCCAAAAAAAATTGGTGCATTCGTATCCATAACCATCTTATATTGTTAGGAGGGCTCTACTGCGTATCGTTATAAGACAACAAGTCGATTCTCTTAAGGCATTTAGTGTTACAGAAGATCGAAGTGGCTGTTGCTAGCAATTCGCTCTAAACTTTTCGTAAATTAGAGTTTTCGTTGTTGTTAAAATCGTGGTATTATCTTTAAACAAATAACAGTTTTCAAGTATCCGCTCATGGGCGTTGTAATCTAGAGTATGTAAAACATGTTTTTTCATTGTCACGCCATCTAAAAACTGACGTAAGGCATAGATATTCACGGATTGATTTTTTTTTGTTTACTCATTATGATGGATTAGGAAAATAGTTACGAGAGTGGTCGAGATGGGCGGTCTAATTTTCTTTTATATATAAATATATTGAAGTTTTTCCCATCCACCTTCAGTTTTTATACGCGATTCTTAATTTGTGTATGTTTAAAAGATTTAAATTATGTAAAAAAAAAATATTTCTGTCAAGATTTTGATGTTTTAAAGACTGGATGTTTTTAGAATTTAAATGATGTCAGAAAGTACTACTATATTAGAGTGCTCATCCATGGGCCTCTCATTATTGAATGGGCACCCCTGCCCATTGGGTGACTTTCCGAAAAAACCCAAGAGTCAAGGAATAAGGATATTAAAAAATACCGGCTGCTTGTATCCTCGGCCCCTGTAATTTCAAGTTTACGTTTAAACCCACCAAAACAAAATCATAAACTGTCGTCAGATGCCATTAAATTATTATCAACTGTTGTAAATGCGGATGCGGAATTGCCATCAGAAAATATAGATACGAGCTTGGATACTTCAGATGACTGCGAGTCTGGCGGTGTATAAAATTGTTATCTTAAAAATATATTCCTGTACCAACAAATATGTATGTCTTGTTTATTGATTCATTCAAAATCCCGCAGTTCCCGTGTAAATTTGAACATCAAGATTTTTAGAAACAAACATTAAGACCTCGTTAGTGTTTGTCCGGCCTTCTCTTCCGATTTGTGGCGTGCGCCTTGATGTTGGCGCACAAACGGGAGGGACCAACAGTTTTACGCCGAATCCGAACGGGGATTTTATTTTTGTGAGAAGCTGTTCTTCGTGGCTGAGTACACTCGGGGGTTTGCCATTGCCTGCCAAAGGGCGACTTTATTACAAAAAACTTGTTTGTTTCTTATTTTTTGATGTTGGTCGGAAACTGGGCTTGAACCCAGGCCCTGCGGAATGATAGCGTATGTTGCTAACCGCTACATCACATTATATAACAAAAAAGCCAAAAACATGACCTTTTTTACTTAACTACCTTAGTTTTGCTAAAAATCTGATTATTTTAAGCGTACACAGCAGCCATTATGGATCCGCCATTTTGAATTTCGAAATTATGTGGTGAAATTTAAAACCAGCAACCAAAATAAAGACCAATACACAAAGTTTGATTACAATTGTACCACGCTTCGACTTTTGGCCAGCTTTTTCGAAAAATTGGCCACTGTGCAATGGGATGCCTAAACACGAACGAGTAAGC
>NW_023463484.1:0-13772 GCF_013731165.1 Rhagoletis pomonella | reverse complement strand
AGTCGATTGCTTGTAATCGAAAATTCGTAATTAATCGAAAAAAATTAAATTTCCCTTTTTTTATGAAAAGACGATAAAATATCGATATAAATACGTGATATGCAAATTATAATTTATAAGGAATCTAGGTGGATGAAAAGCGTGATTAAAAAAAAAGAAAATTTTATTATCATAAAAAGTGTGTCAAATGAGTTTAACCTTTGAATGCCTGCAAAATGTCGAAAAGCTTACTTCAATTCACCAAAAATGAAAGTAAAAATATATAAATTTCTTACTTCCACAAAACTGTCACGTTTAAGTCTTAAATCCCTCTATTTTCGCTGCTTCCTTCGGGCGCCCTTACCTCTGGTCTGACCTTGATCGACGGAGATTGCCTTTCACTGCCTTTCACAGGCTCTCCAACACGCTCCGTAGTACCCTTCAATATTTACGCCGTAGATATGTACGTATATGTAAATACAACATACCCACACAACTAAATAAGTGGTTGTATGTTTGTGTGCGTGTGACATATTTGAATGTAATTTGACATTCTTTGTTTTCCTTTTGCGCTTTGACGTTCTTCCTTTGGTGCATGGCAGTCAAGCGAGCAGACAGACCGTACATTTCTTTTACATGACTACACTGCGGTATTTCAAATAACACGAGCACGGTAAAGAGGGGAAGGAAGCAAAAATAATAATGATAGCAACAACAACAATAACAACAGAAGCATTAACCACAAAAGTGTCAGCAACAACAAAAATAGTGCTCGTACATACGTCAATTGCATGCAGCAAAGGCAGGCAGCCACCAGCCAACAACCAGCAGCTAGTAGTTAGCAGCTGGCAGCAACCGGCAATGTTGTTGTATCTTTTAGTTGCTTTCTTTTATTTCATTTTTACTTATTTATGTGTGCTTGTGTGTGTGTGTGTGTTTGTCACCCACTTTTGGTGTCCTTCGGTTATTGTTAACACACTCACACCCACACAAGTGCATGCAGAAAAACAAAAACTACGAAAGTCACAGGCAGTGATATCGGAAAATGCTTATTTTACAACAAAACAACGAAGCAGGGCAGAGCACAGAGCGACACAATTGCAGCGAGCCGCAAAGACCACAAAACTCAGAATGCGGGCAGAGGGTGTTGCAGTTGCAAGAAGGAGCGGGAAAGAGACGGGCAAGTGCTCATTCTCTGAGATGTTCATATGTAATACCGTCGATATGTATTACGTACATATGTATATATAAAGTGTCATACTTAGGTACTTACATGCTAAACGTATTGCCAGTTATATTTAACTGTAGCGTAACAGTTTTGTTGTATGTATTTTTAAAATCAATAAATGATATTATAGCTCGTAATGAATCGCTGTCATAAACAAAATACATATCGAATCAGATACAGTACTTTATAAGTTAATATGTATGCATGCACTAAACGCAACTTTAATAAATTTTCAAAATTTGTCATAGAATGCGCCTGTTCAGTCACTACAGCTAACACGTAACAACTGGCGACAATATCGCAGTTGTGTACGGCGGAGCTGTGACCTGTACACGCACGCACGTACGCGCAATTCCTGCCAACCTTAATGCCAAACGAGGCTTGTAACTGTCATGAATGCGTATTTAGCGGCCAAGAAGAAGGCTTAAGGCAACATAGGCATGCCTGGTACAAGCGGGTCACTCATACGCCCCGTCACACCAACGAACGGCGGCTTTCCTTGTCTGCTTGTCTGCCTGTCGCATTGTCCATCCCAGTGATGGAAAAGTCGGCACAATAGTGCCTTTTCTGGCACAATCCATCCCGTTTTGGCACAATCGTAAATTATAGAGACTTGGCATAAATAATATGCCAAAGTGTAACAAAACACACATATTACATTATAGATTAGAAAATTACAAAAAGGTAAAATTAAAATCACTAAAAAATTAAAATCAGGGCCGCGAGAAATATTGTGTGGCAGCTCTTGGCAAAAAGCTGAATTATGTTGTGAATACGCAGCACAAAAAGTAAGCTTCCGCAACAGCAAACTTTTAATTCAGAATTTTGTAGAAAAAATTCTAAGTTTGCAGTTTTATGTCCACTAAATAAATTTGCAAGTATCTACAAATTATTTTTTTTTTGCTGACGGTGTCATATGTTTTCGATCATTTAAAAAACCCTCGAGCACAGTTTATATGGGAAAAGTACGTAAAATTGTAAGCTTGGAATCACTCTAAAAATTCTGAATTAAAAGTTTGTTGTGCGAAAACCTGCTGTATTTTTATAATTTTTGTACAAAATTTGAAATGTCGATTTTGTACGTACATATATGGTGTTTGTTAAATTACTTATGAGTTAGACTTTTATATAAAATCAATAAAAACTAAAACGTCAGAAAGAACGAAATTTTAATTTTGTGGCACTTTCATCTGCTTTTCGGCACTATTTATCAAGACTATTAGGCATATTTTGAAATTTTTGGTCCATCCCCACCACTACTATTCACGTTTTCCTCTCTATTCAAAAACAGTGACTCAATCAAATGACCACGTGTTGTTTTTTCTTAATTATTCGTAATATTTTTGCAGCAACATTTTTTGTTATTTTTATATAAAAATATCGTCTAAGTTTTAAGCAAAAACGTGTAAATTACAGTTTCAAGCTTTATACAAAATTTAAGAAAATTCAACAAAGTTTCATTAAAACTTCAACTTTTTATTCTAAATTTTTAGAAAATTTTTGGGTATGCAATTTTATAGCCCATAAAATTTTAGTCTAATGAAGTGCAAGTTCCGCGTTGATTTTAAATTTTTTTTTTTTCGAAGGCTACTTTTTCGAGTTTTTTAATATAACTTGCGTTTATATTTTGAAATTTTCTTGCTGATGGTCTCCCGCGTTTTATTTCATAAGAAATTCATAATTATATGAAAAAAGTGCAAAAATCCGTCATATAAAAATAACAAACAAAAAAATATTAGCTCGAAAAACATTACGAATATTTGAAGAAAATCAACACGTGATCATTTGTTTAAATCACTGTATGTGACAATTGTTGTCGCCAGCGGGACAAAATGGTGTACTATATCGTTGTTCATTCCATTTTTAATTACTGCAATGTGATATGAATCGCAAAATTTAACCTGTTGTTGGCGCGTACAGGCGTTGCAGTCATGTAGCTAGGTACGGAGGTGGTTAGCGGCGGAGTAATTGAATATTATATAAGGGGCGAATGATTTTCACTTATCTCCTTGCCTTATTTTATTATATAGCGAATCGAGCCTTATGTATGGACATACATATGTACATATATTTCCATATAAAAACGTCAATTTTAAGTGCCATTATTGTCGAAATTGAATTTCTGTTGATTTTAATTGCAGTGATAATCCTTAATTAAACATTTCTGTTTTAAATAAATGAATGCTTAATGAAGAAATGCAACTCGATTGTAAATGTAGGCTATGCCTTGCAAAATTACTTTATGTCTCTCTGGTTGGCTTTTTCCCTTCTTTGGGGCAATGTGTTCATATTTATGTATGTATAAGCCATAATCGATTGACAATTTAATTTCAAAGCGTTAAGTCATTTCTCTTTCTGACTTCCAACTTTTAGGTACAAAATCTTTGCATAGAGTCATCAAGTTAGGTTAGGTTAGGCTTTATGAACCAATTGGTGCTCAGCTAAAATCGTATAGGCTTTTAACGTTCATCGCTTTAAGGTCATCGAGATCGTTGAAGAAATAACTGGCAAGAGCTTTTGCTCTCCGTTTTGACACAGCCCGGCAATGGTCGAGAATATGTGAGATGGTCTCTTCTTCGTCCTCATCCATGTAGCTTCTGCAGCAGTCGTTCTATGGTGCGCCCAGTCTAGCTGCTCGTAATCCAATGACAATGTAGAACTCCAGTCACTATAAGAATGTCCTGCCTCTTTAGAATATGTCTATGGCGTCCATGGCTGGCCGGAGTACTTTGACACGCGTGTTCATCGGCCTTGCAGTTTCCCTGAATGTAACAATGGAAAGGTACCCAGACAACGAGTGTGCTGAATATTTCAGCTACCTCGTTAAGAAATCGCCGGCATTGAGCAACTACGTTTGAAGATAGTGACATCTCTCCACCCTGGCTGTCAATGAAAATGAAAATATCATGATTAAGAATCGTATCACACTGCACCAGTGATGCGGTCTTTGAAATAGCTCTTAGTTCACTTCAGTTGTCAGGAAGACGGAAGCTGCATGATATGCCTAACTGTTCCGAATAAACCCCGCCACAAATTTTTTTGTCGAGTTTCGATCCGTCCATGTAATTATACTATGACTGTGTCCACTGAATCATGACTGTGTCATGAACCTGGTCTTGGAATTGCGGGTGGTTGGGGTGTAGTCGATTGTAGAGGCGTTGCAATCGTGCAGTCGTGCGAAATTTATCAGACAATGCTTATTCACATTTTAAAGGTTAAGGAAAATAAAACCTCTTAATGAAAGCCTTGGACAGTTAGGAACAGTTGCTATTGTTGTAGCGGCTACAACAGCCCCACCTAGATCGGCTCGGTACCTCATTCCTTTTCGTCAAACTCAACTAGCGGGAGACCCAGGAAGCGTATAGCTTCTATAGGGTCTGTCCATAACGTCAGAGGCGTTAGTTGAGTGGGGTTAAGTGTTCAGGTACGAGGTTAACCTGCTGTGGTCCCAGTCTTCCGAGGCAGACGAAGCTCTATATCGTCCACGTCTGGTGGTTGTGTGCTCAAAACGGCATTCACAGGTCGAGAGTCAGTGTAGGTCAACACTGTACTCTATTGACAATAGCGG
Organism: Rhagoletis pomonella; assembly: GCF_013731165.1. Taxonomy (NCBI): domain Eukaryota; kingdom Metazoa; phylum Arthropoda; class Insecta; order Diptera; family Tephritidae; genus Rhagoletis; species Rhagoletis pomonella. The sequence goes on along the minus strand of NW_023463484.1, from coordinate 8,997 downwards.
TTGTATGCGCCGAGAAGGTGGTGATAACTCCGGGGATTTGTACGCCATCGACGTGAATACCCAGCTGGACTCTGATTTCCTTCGTCCAGGTGGAAAAGGGTTGCCGAGGTTTTCGTAGGGCAGAGGGTTCGACTCCTTGCTCTAAAGAAGCGTTTACATCGAGAACAAGTCATCAATCTGTTCCCAGACACCTGGCTATCAAAGAATATAGAGACGTTGGCTTGTCAGATACTTACTATCCCTTAATAGAGAAGCCATCTTCTCTATGGCAAATGCATCCGCTGAAAGACACTGCAGTTAGCATGCAGGCGGTATGATTACCTTACTTGATGGTTCTTGGAGTACAGAGTAGGAAGTTTTCATACTTCCCATCTGAGGCCATTTTACTATTGTGAATGTCCTCCAGGAGTATCTGTTAAATAGCTTACCCTTCTAAGTGAAGTTGAGAAGGTAAGTTTTACTTCTGTGTTTTTTTTTCAGCAAAGCTGGTTTAGAAGCGATATCCCAAATGAACCTCTTGGTATTCGCCAACGTTGGAGCAATGCTACTTTACCACAGCATCCCGAATATTTACTGCTGTCATTAATACCTTGAAACTCCACAGTCGTCTCTGTTAAATTTTCATGAGTAGGTCCCAATTCGGTGGTTGTTGGGAGTTCTCTATCCACTTTAATGCCTATTTCATTCCCTTCGATATTGTGATTCCCAGGATTCTAGCATAGATAAGTGTTGTCGTGAGTCTGTTGGGTTGAGAAATAAAAAAGTGGAAAAACAGTAACCGTTTCCATCGCGAACTTAGCTCAGTGCGTGGACTACTGGCTCTGTAAGCCAAAGTCGCTGATTCCAAACCCCAGTGAACTCGATGATGAAGTCTGATGAGAAGATGTTGTGATCTTCAAAGTAGCAGCTATAAGATCTATCATTTGTTAACAATTATTTTTCAATAAAAACGCCTTCAAGCTCAAAAAAATTGTTGTATGTATTGACGACGCAAGTCATTCCCGATCGGTTCTTAACCTCACTACTTTGAATCCCAACGCTTTGATTGCTATATGGCGATCAACGATATAGAGTCCTACTATACTGCATTACACAACTCCTTCTTCCATCTTGGATGAAATACCGTCATTCCTGATCGATAAGTCAGAGGCATTCACAAAACTGTATGTTCTACTTTTAAAACACCAAAAAATAAACAAGTGTGTGCAATTCTCAAATGACCAAAATATTATTAAACATTTCTAAATAATCAAAAGTTTAGAATTCATTTTTGGATCATGGATAATTATTTACGGTTTTTAGCTGCCAATAATGTATATTTATTTAAATTGGCAAAAAATAATAATAATTATGTAAAAACTTTACATTTTCAAAAATCTATGTCCAGTTTTTGAATTAACCAAATAATTTATGTCAAGATCTTAAATTAGGAAAGCATTATGTAGAGTTTAGATTTTTATTTTATTTTTTGACAAAGAAAAATTATGCAGAGGTTTTAAGTATATATGCATATGTATGTTTGTTTTTTTTGGTTATGGAAAAATTGTGTATAGTTTTGAAATGATCGAAGTTGTATGTCCAAATACAAAATTTTGTTTACCAAAAATATATGTATCTATGTTCAGTTTTTGTTTTTATTTTACTTTTTTGGTAATTTGGTCGAAAATTCTCTAACTGAATGAACATTTGCTGTTATTTACTACATGCATATGTATGTATGCATGTATTGTCTCCGAGCCACACAAACAGCGACTAACTATCAATAAATTATTAACCATAACTGTATACTAGAATAGCCCAGTTTTCAATAGTGATGCAACTAAAATTAATTTTTTCTCCTTCTTCTTTCACACCCGCACACCATATCCAACATTTTCAATTACAATACAAAATCAATTGTGCGCCTAATCAAATCGATGAACACGCAATTCAACGATTTAATCAACGGCATAAACTATCTACTACGCAATGGAATTGGAATAATGGCGAAATCGTGGTAATTGTGGCAATGAATCCGTGGTGGCAAACGGCAGGATTAGGCGTCTATATCTCACGCATCGAAGAGAATTCAGTAGCGGAGCGCGCCGGCCTGCGCCCCGGTGATACAATCCTAGAGGTGAACGGTACGCCATTCACTTCAATAAATCACGAGGAGGCGTTAAAAGTGAGTATGATACTAGTTAGTTAACATTATTAACATAAGTAATAAAATATAGATGTACATACATACATACAGACATTTATCACTATTCGCTATCAATATACATATGTACATATAAATAAATACTGCACCAATCAATCAATCAATCAAACAATCATGCATGCCATCAAATAATCGATTGATCATTTAGCTTACATAGATACTTGAAAACATGTAGATACTCGTACATACATACATACCTACATACATACCTACATACGTATATAAATAGATGCAAACAGCAGTTCCACCCGTTTTTTTTATTTTTTTGAAAAGTTAATTAAGGCAGATTCTTATAAAATTTGAGTGTATAAAAGCACAGAGGCATAACAGTTAAAACTCTGCATTTTCATTTCCATTTCCATTTCCAACCAGTAAACAGCTTCGTGCAAGCAGTGACATACACATTCACAAGCCCATCATTATCATACCTTTAATTTAGTTACCGTAATGACAATAGTTTTCGCCATCCTTGATGGATTTAATATGCCACTTTCATATCTACATACGTACATACATATGTACATGCATATCTGAAATATTCGCAAAGTGTTTCCACATTACAGTCATCAGTGTACTATGCAAAACACATACTTTAGTATACATATGACAGAGATCTGTAATGGAATACAGTTTTGCTGCACAATTAAATTTTCCAGAAAGTCCGTAACCATTTGCTTTCTCATACTAAGAGTCCGCATAGTGTAGGGAGGTGTAGGCGAACACAAATTTTGTCCGTTTCGCGATTCTACCGAACCGATTTCAAAATCATCCGAAATGTATTTTTCTGTAAATGAGGAGAGTTTTATGGTTTCAAATTGGTGAAAAATTACGGCCAAAATCGTCGTTTGAAATTTTCCGTATTTATGTACTATATTATTGTTGTTGTAACCCGTTAAATTTTTGTTGTTTTCGAATTTTGTTTTACTTCGTATTTTACAAAGAGAGACAAAGAGAAATACATAAGTTTTAGGGTGAACGAAAGGCTAAGAAAATGTTTTCAAATTGTTCGAAATAAATTCGACCATAAAAAATTTAATTATTGAAAGTTATCAAGTTACCGAAATTTATCGAATCATATACCTCATTTATACCGACACATAAAGCGCTTTGACCGAGTTCGCTGTGATTCAAAACAGATGCATAAACCAAATTTCAATAGGCTCAAAAATTCAAAGGTGCATTGACTCGAATTTGTTTTCAAATCGGTTTTTTATTTCTAGAATCGGTTAAAAACCAGGTATAAACACATCGCTCTTTTGACGCGAAGTGAATATAAGCTGATTTTTGTTAAACATCCCGTTTTAAATCTGAATTATTATTATAATAAATTTAAATTAGTGTTCGCTTGCATTTCGATCAATCAGCAGTTTAATTATTAAAAAATTATAGAAAGAAAACAACAAATTATGTTTACATTTGAATACGTTTTTCAGTTATTGACACTTATCGAGTCACTGAAATGCACAGTTATCACAGTTTATGAAAAATAGTCGAGTTTTTGAATTTTGTTAATTTACTCTTTTTGAGATTCATTGACTTATCGATGTGTTTAAATTATCGAAATTTAAAGACAAACTGGAATGTATCGGGTCAACTCCAAGTCCTGCCAAAATCCTCCGAAGACTTTCAAAGATATATAAAATTGTTGGGACGTTTTAGTTCCAAACCTGGAGATTTTCCCGTAAGTAATTGTGTACCTTGTAAGGTACAATTTCGGCACTAACTGGCAACCCTTTTATGTTTGTAAACGCGTAAAGGAAACCCATCTGAAATAGTATCCAAAAAAAGGCCCTAAAAAGTCCGAAAAATAACGAATAACCATGATTAATTCAAAAGATTCCCAAAATAAGTACATACTAAAAGTCCTTAGACACAATTTATAAAAAATGCAAATCATAAATAGTCCAAAATAATCCGAAAAAATACGATGAGTCCTTGAAAAATCCCAAAAATGCATGTTTATTCTGAAAAAATCTCAAAAGCTTTCAAAAAATTTTTAAAAATTTCGAAATAGGCTTCCAGAGTTCCAAAAAAAAAAATCTAAACACTCCCGAAAAAATTCCCAAAAATCGAAAGCCGATAATTACTACCAAAAATTTTCGTAAAAAATCCAAAGAATCATAAAACGCTCCACAAAATCCCGAGAAAGTCCCGAACCCATTCGAAATAATGCCAAGCCAATTCCGAAAGTCACGAAAATAGGACACCGAAAAATCCCTGTAAAAACATCGCTCAGTTGCGATGTTGCCCTAACAAAAACTATTTTTCTTCTTCTTCTTCAAGTGAGGAGTAGTTAAGTATGAGCTCTTGCAGACCTCTACTATAGAGGAACATGTACATACATAAATGATAGCTTGTGTATACTCATCAGCTTGCCATAATTCATACATTTTCGCCATAAATGCAGTCCATTTACTTTCATTCAGACACACACACACACACACACACACACACACACACACACATAAATGCATACGCACGCTGCCACTCACACTATATGTACAATAGTTATTATCGCATAAAAATACATACACACACTACATTGTAGTTATTAACTCATTGCCATTCAGGCTTAGCAAAGGCCATTAAATTTTACTAACAATGAAGTTAACGTTGCGGAGCATTGCAGAATTTTTTCTTGTTGTTGTTGCACACTTTATTGATTTTTAATGTAATTTCCTTTGCATTCCATGCCCATATGTCACATATACACGGTCGCGCACATATACATACATACATGCATATGCACATTAGATGATGTTTCAAAATACATATAGTAAAGCCGCCGACGATGAGCACATGTTGTGATAGATACTCTACTATATTCAGCAGTATTTAATATCAATTGTCACCGATCAGCTTACATGCACATGCATACACGCCAAAACGTTTACCCAATCACAACTACAACAACAACTCATGCTCACCCAATGGAAAAAGTAGTAATGCATTAGATGCGTGATAAGTAGTGTAATATGTGTTTAGGCGCGTCTGCTAACACCAGGCGCCTAAATACATGCTATGTACTGCTGCATGTGCAAAAATTTCTTTATGCAATTTAGGAAATTTTTGCACATGCACTTCTCAACTGCCATGTAATTGAACTTTCTTAAGTTCTAATTAGATGGCACTTCAAAGTATGCTCTGCCTAGTCGGATGCATCCTCCGGACTCTGCTTCCGGAGCATTCTGCGGACTCTGCATGGCTTACAACCATGCGGAGGTGGTAATAGTTGATTGCCATTGGCCACAGTGCCTACCCACTACTTTTTGGTCCAATAAATATTTTTTTTATATACATACATGCAAACATACTGGTCTCCCCTCTCGCTGAGTTATTCAATATGTCTCTTATGAGTTCTAGATTCTATTACTGCTGTTTAATATGTAACCAGCATTCTAATGTATCCAAAGAGTCGCAAAAAATTCATATTAAATCGCATTCATTCCAGCATTACTGGTAATGGGAAATTTAATGCCACACTTTTCCTAGGTCATTGTCGTGAGAAAATAATGCATTTCGAATGTGAAAACGGCTGTTTTACTGACTATTTTTTATTTTCTCGATGACTTTGCATTAAATTTTCCTACTGGGCATATTCACAGCCATTCAAGTCATTTAGAGAATTCAAATGTATGAATGTTTATAAATTTCCCATCTATTTAGATGAGTTACATGCATACATATGTACGTACTTACTTATATTTGTCGTTGGTATTCGACACTTGAGTTTATAATGCAACTTCACTTGTTTGAGGTTAGATCACCAGAGTTATTTGCATACTAATGCGTGGGTATGTAGGTTTGTATGTACATACATAGATATTTGTGTGATTTATAGTGCTGGCTGTTGTATGCAGATGCCTTGGTTCATGCTGCTACCAGTGCAAGATATTATAATTAGATTGCAAAAATTGAAAAAAAAATTTTCATGTGAAATTGATAAATTTTACAATTTAGCTCAAATAAGATATGAAGAGTTGCATATTTATGATGCGAAATTGCAAGAGTTAGAATTTGCATCATTTTGAGAGTTCAGAAAAATATGTCAAAGTAAATCTTCTGCCATCTCTGACAATGAACTACTACCTAAAGTGAGAACTACGCATTACTTCTTGGTTACTCGTTTCTTTCACGATATGTTTTTTTTTTCATCCCTATGACAAGTGCATCATCTTTCTATGCTCTATCAATACCTCAGCTTACTTAACATATAGGCTCACGTGGCTGTCAGCACACTTAGGCTTTAACATATGCCAAAAGAACAAAAGAAAATGCCCGCTTCTAAGAGGATTGATTATGGAGGTGCCGGTTTCACAAGAACCGGTAATCAATAGGAGGACTTTAGACTTTATTTTGATTTTATTTATAAGAAACTCGATTTTGGACGTATTTCAGATCTGTCTAGCTTACGTAAACCAAATTATTACTCAAAAATATTTTATCAGAAATCTTAAAATATAATAATTTTATAATTCCGATGTAAAAACCATACTAATATTTTTTGGATTGAGAGTGATGCACCCTAATATATATAAATAAATATTTAAAAATCTTTATTAAAAAGATGTTGCAAACGCAGATACATACATACATGTGTACGTATTGTGTATAAATGATTGCGCTCGTGTATAAGTGAATTATTTGCTATTAAAGTGCGAATATTTGCAAAGAGCACGCACACATACAGACACAAAAAAAAATCTTTAAATACATATGTGCGGTGTGGTTATAATAAAGCACTGATGCCAAACACCATTCATGCAACATACATAAATTTGAGCTGTGAACGCAAAAAGAAAAAAACCGCATACGAATTTGATGCGCCGCTTGCACCCTCACGTGGCAGCGCTCACGCTCAGTTACATTTCAATGCAATTTGCAAACACGTATTAACACGTTTGCATATATGGCAATAAATACCTCGCTATTGCCCACATTCCCTAGTAAAAAATTATGCTTTTATGACCCAACAACGCCGATGGTAGCCGCTTTAAAGGGCATTTACATACATACTTGTGTTTGTTTGTATGAATGCATAAATGCATTTAGTACATAGTCCATTTGGGTTGCGTGGGCAGTGCTTTTGAGATGATTGGTCCACTCGAAGATGAGTGAAAAGGCATTAAAAGTGTTCACGAGTCCTTTTCTCGTAATTTTCTTCTTCTTTTATTTTCTTGCATATATTTCAATCAATCTAGTTCTAGAAACAAGTACGATAATAAAATAATTAATCAAGTATTTTAACAATTTTAGCCTTAGAACGTTTATTTAGGCGAAAAAGTATCGAAATTACTAATTTTTTCATTGTCACTTGAAAAAATCATAATTGTTTTTGTTTTTTAATAACTTTGGGAAGTTTTTAAATAGAAAGCTCATATAAGAGGCAATGGACGTTGGCATGAAATACAACATATCTGTGAAATTTCAAGAGTGTGCCACCAAATTAAAAAAAAAATGAAGCATGCTGAATAACTGACGCAGCTATATGGTAATTTTTGAAATTATATATTTTTTTTTTATTTGACTAATTTAATATACTTTAAAATGTTAAAATTATACGGTAAAAATGTTATTCTTGCCAAAACGAACGAATCTGGTGACAATGATTTAAGAAACTAAACGTACATGTACATGTTTACAGTTTTTATTGGCACACTCGAAATTTATTCTAAAATTGTTATATATGTACAAGGAATACTGTGTTAAATCTTCCACGCCAATATTAAATTGCTTTAAAATAATATTACTTTAAACATATGAGCACAAGTGGTTATTTTTACTTTTTTTAGTATATTATTTTTAAGTTTTGTTTTAAATACAATTTCGCGATGGAGTCTTGTTCTTAACACAAAACTGAAGATAATGCATTTTTCCATATAAGTGTGCCATCATTTTCGACCAAAAACACCTTTTTGTCGAAGAATGCTTTTGTGCACATCTATGTACATATGTACGTATGAGAAAATTTGCCTAAAAACCACTTGACAAAGCCTGCAATTTTTCTTTTAATTTATTTTATGGTGACCAACTTCAAAAGAAAAGCAGTAGCGCTTCATAACTGATTCGAAATCCATGCTATAGAAACAGACTTTACTGCTGGGCAATCAAATATGCATAAATGTGTGAAAATTCACATAAGCCGCCTATATTTACACATATTTATACACATGCGAGCATACATTTGTATTTTTCGCGATTTCATATCATTTTGCTGGAAATCAGGCCAAACGTTTAAACAATAAATTGGCAGCAACTGACCGAATTTGTTCAAAATGACCGTTAGCGAAAATAACGGCGGCTACTATGTCAATAACATGACAATAATAATCTACATTTATTGTGGTAATTATAGGTCAACTTTCTGCAATGTACTAATGAAAGTTAAAGTGATGATAAACACTTTCGCCACCCAGGTATGGCTTTCGACGAAAGAAGAACACATAAGCGCCTTTTATTTCTGGTTGTACATAACAAGTGCCTGTTAAAAGTAAACTATTTAGAGTATTCGAGTAATCGCCTTTTCCAAAGCCGGTTTTCGAGTTATTCGAAATTTTTCAATTAAACCAAAAAAACGGTTCCCGATTTTGAAATTAAGAAAAACCCGTATATACCGTTTATTTTACATAGTTTTCATGTCAGGAAAATGCTTATGTTGGGATGAAGTCATTACCAAAATTACAATAAAACTGTTAATAGCAAGGATAGCTTTTATTTAGAAAAGAGCAAAGCAAAACAAGTTGAGCGTTTTTTTTACATCAAAGTAAAACAAACATAAAAATATCAGTGAGAAA
>NW_023463483.1:3099-13776 GCF_013731165.1 Rhagoletis pomonella | reverse complement strand
AGTCTGCTAATGTTTACGAAGATATTAACATACATATGCACCTAATACGGGATGCCTGATTTTCTAAAATATGTATTTATATATATATATAGTTATATATGAATGTATTTCATTTATTTTCAGCCTTAAAAGGATTTTCTTTTCAAAAATGGAAATGAAAATTGATTTTCTTTGGTTTGTAAAATTTGTCTATACGTACTATATAAAAGAATTTGTGATGACCTGAGTTAATCTAATAAAAAAATTGGTTATTTTTCCTTACATTTGGTAACTTTTTCGTCAAATCTTGGTTAGAAAGTTCTTTGAGCGGCGGCAACACTGAGCACACTCAACTAGTGTCAGAGCTGTCACTGTCACTGTCGCTCGGTGCAGCTAAACGAAATCCATTGCATGTCACACCACACCAAGTTGTGCCGCAGTGAGCCAACGCACACACACACAATATCTCCCTTGCACCCCCAATTTGCCACAGGGCGAAGACGACGTCGTTACGACGTCGCTTTGGTGAAGGGGGTACGACGTCGCCCTGGTGAAGTCGTTTGGGTGAACTCAAAACGCGTCGTTACGACGTCGCTCTGGTGAAGTCGTTTTGTTGAAATCGAAACGACGTCGTTACGACGTCGCTCTGGTGAAGTCGTTTGGGTGAACTCTAAACGACGTCGTTACGACGTCGCTTTGGTGAAGCCGTTACGATGTCGCCCTGCTGAAGTCGTTTTGGTGAACTCTAAACGACGTCGTTACGACGTCGCTTTGGTGAAGCCGTTACAACGGCGCCCTGGTGAAGTCGTTTTGGTGAACTCGAAACGAATCCGTTTCTTCGAACCTAAAAGTTTTTTGAGGAACCTTCGGTCTAGGTTGGACAAGTTGCACGCCCAAATTTTAATATATCTAAGCATAAATAAAAGTCATTCATTTGGATAGTAAACCGTTTTTATTATGACAATTTTTTATCATAACAGAATATGGAATCCACAATGTACACTTGTGCTCAGAAAATTAAGCCACCTACATCTTTTTTTCAGTATTCATAATATTTTTCATATAAAATGTTTTTTTATAAAGGTAAAGTTCACTCTATTGCCCTTATTAATAAAAAATAAAATTTGTGGGAATACGTTTTTTTTTAATTCGGTAGAAAACTGTACTTTTACTTTACAGCGTGGCGACGAACAACTGTTACCCAGGTTTGTTTGAGAAATAAAAGGGTCCTTTATAGATTTTGCGAAAAAAGTATTTTATTGTTAATTTTCCACAGATTTTACTTTAGTCGGATTAATTAGTGATTAAATTGTAATCCTTATTTACATTTGCCAGCAGTGTAACTTTGAGAGAAAAGTTCATTTGGCACGAAAGTCTTTTTCAGGTGACAGAAGGGACTCAAATTGGAGAAAATTAGCGGCATCTCATCACAACAGCGGCAATTAGAAGTACGCTTTAATTGTTGATGCCCGAAACGGAATAAAAGAAATGTTTCACAGTCGTATGCATAAATATACTATCTGTCATATTGATAAGTTTTAACAATTTTTTGTTTTAGTTATCTTTATAAAAATTGGGTTTATTTTTAACAAGGACCATATAGTTTAAAATTCAAAAATTGCGCAATATACATACGCATGTATGTGCATATAAAAAAAATTAACAAGCTTTTATAAAAATTTTAAGATTTTTATTCTACATTAAAGAAACACATATGAAGCAGTTTTAAAGTCCATTGAAGTTTGGTATGTATAATAGAATACAAGGTTGAAGTGTCTCAAAGCATGCATTTTCTGTCATAAAATTCATATGGATGAAAATGCGCAGTACCACAAAAAAAATAACATTAAAAATCAATGTGAGTTTTGTGTTACTTCAAACCTGTGTTCTATTATAGTAACATTTTATGCACTATAAAACTGCTTCCTATGTGTTTCTTAAATGCAGATTAAAAAGCTTTAAATTTTTATGAAAGCTTGTTGAAATTTTTTTATATATACATATATATGTATGTATGTATACTGCACATTGCTTTAATTTTGAACTACATGGTCCTTATTAAAAAATAAACCCAATTATAATTAATTTTAAAGAAAAGTAAAATGAAATAACAAAAAATAAATTGTTTAAACTTATATTATATTAAAATATATTAAAATTTTTGTTTGTATTTTATGACTGAATGTTTACCTTATTTCTCTTTTTTATTAATATTTAACTATTTATGTATATTTAAAAAACTTTGAAAAAAATTCAATGAATTAAATTAAACTATTTTAAACTAAAAAAATTGTTTTTAATTTTCCAGCAACTTTGAGCGCCGTTTTGCAGTTCGCTGGTATATCGTTCTTGCGGGCTGCAGGGAGTCGTTTTTGCGGCCCGCCGGCGAAGTGTGCTTTTCATCCGACGGCGAGTCGTTTGCGGCCGTCGCCGGCGAACAAATTGTTCACCAAAACGAGTCGGAAACGACGTCGTTACGACGTCGTTTGGCAAATTGGGATCTCTATTCTCTTCCACAATTGCATCTGTACATATGTATATATGTATGCATGTCTTTTGCTTGCCTTCCTTGTACAATCTCCATTTTCTGGGCTTTTGTTACATTTGGGTGACGTTATGTTACGTTAAGCTGTCAAGTTACAATGGTGTCACTGTCGCTGTCACTGGCACAGCTGTAAGGACACCAGTAAACTCCTCGTACGCACCAGAACGAGGAGGTGTGACAACCCCATATTCACTGTACTGTATGGAAAATTGTCACTAAATATTCACAACAGTGCCGCACAGTGCAAGTCGGCCAAATATCACCCGCTGAGGCAACGCCATCATTGTCACCATTGGAGCTTCTGGCTTTGAAGTCACTGCATCCATTACTGTTATTCTATTTGCAGGCTTAATATTGTTGTATGCAATATTGCATATGAAAGGCAGAGGACATCTTGCAAACCCCCTAGGAAGCTTTAAAGATGTGACTAAAATCAACTGATATCTTATTTACAGCATCAACGAAAGCAATAATTTATGTTCATCTTCCGCTCCATTTTATTTTTCTGATTCATTAGCGCTTTCACCCACGGTGGAGAGAATACAGAGGTGGCGCCGATGACGATACCGCTACTCGGCTCTCAGTGATTTTGACAGAATCAGCTGTTTTGGTGACGTCATAGTAGAGAAGACAGCAGTAGTGATGTGCTCAGTCAATACTTTCAAGTATTGATCGATATTCGGTAACGATTTAAAATGTATCCAATACTCTCGATACTCGGTACCAAAACATTTAGATTTCAAATAAAAGCGCACACAGGCCAAAGATATGGAAAAAACGGCTCAGGGGAGACTCGCCAATAGAGCCAATAGAGCTTTTAATACTGATTCAAATGAAAGATGTATATATGTCGGTTCCAGGCCACAACGCATTTTTGGAGGCCTAGGGGCAGATTCTATAACCAGTTAGCGACAATTTTCGAATCGGTATCGAGTTTGTTGACGTATGATATGAAATATTGTTACACCGACAAGTACGATATCGATCCGAAACTTGTCGCTAACTGGTTAGATCTCCCCCCTGAAAAGCTTCTTCATCCGTCAAAACATTTTTCTTGAACCTTGGATCGACTAAGGTTAAAACTGATAAAATAATATTTTTCTGTGGCGATAAGTTCAAGTGTTTTAGCCGATATCATATAAATTAGTAATGAAAGTTTTTTCTAAACCTGAAAGGCATATAATGGCGAGGGTTTAATCGGTATCGGATACCGAAGTATAGGGTACCGAAATCTTTTTTAAGTATTGGGTACCGAGTATTGGGGACAATTCAGCACATCAACTCTACGATGACGTCACGCTAAAGTTACTCTCACGAATTCTGCTGCAATCGGCGCAATCTTGTATTCTATCATTCTTGGCTTTCACCACTAAAGTAATTTTAGCTAAGCCTAGCATAGATCGGCAGCTGGTTTCTTCTTGCTTATTGTCACCAATTTGAAACACCTAATAAATCCAAGTCCCTTTTGTCTGGTCTTTTCAACGCAAAGGAGGCCTTTTATAAACAGCGGGCGCATAAGGCAGCATCACCTTCCTGTAAGTGGGGAAAACAAAATTATATTTACAACTACAGACATAGTAGTATTTAAGTCTCCTCCTGTCCTTAAATAGGAAAGATAGCAAATCCTCGAAGGAGACAGCTTTGTTTTTAAACCACGCAAGTAAAGCTATTCGAATTTCGTCATCGATTGGCAATCGGAAGATCTAGGTCATTATCACATATGTATATACCAGACATCTGCAGCGGGTGCATGATTTTCGTGTATACTCGATCATCTAACAAAACCCGTTTTGCATCGTTCTCTGTATACGAGCAGAAGTATTGTTCGTTATCGACTGAGCTCAAGACGAACATGTTGGCCACAACACCCGATTGCTTTTCATACATACTTGATTGGGTTCGGGTGCTTTGCAGCTCAATATACCCGGGTGTTCGAGTTTCAACCCGAGTGTGCACAAAATTTTCTTGATTGGCTTATGACGTTTTTGTTTCTACAAAAAATGTTGCCTTCTCATCGCGGTGTTCTTAGTTTTTGTGCGTAGAGGGTAAAGAGAAGGTTGAACTTTTCGGTAGTTTGTTTAAGTGTACATTTAACCATTTCTTATATTTTTGCTCATACAAAATGCGGCATCACGACGCCTACATCCATTTAGGTATAAATGTGTGTAGATCGGCAATGCCCAAGCCCTATACACTCGGTGCACATTTATTTTTTGTAAAAGTACTTATGTACCTACATAGTTTTAGGCTGTGTTCTAATATATACACACACAGCTTTCCACGCGAAACTATACGAAATAGATGCAAAAACATTTTTGTCTACTTCGCTTCTAATTTTTTCATTGCGTATGCACAAGCACAAAGCAACAACATTTTCGTATGCTTTGTGGGAACATATTGGCGCCAGTTACCTTCAGCGTAAATTTCTTTGTTGTCCTGCATTTTATCGCAAGGTTCGGGTGTCCGTTTCATTGTTACACAAATTTTCGGGTTAGCTGCGGGTGTCCGAGTGTGGTGTTCGCTTGTGCTCAATTTATAGCGAAGGTGATCGAACAGACTCGTTCGTAACCAAAGCAGCTGTCGGGTATGCATCTCGATCGAACACATAGTAGCCGAGTGTGGCGTTCGCTTGTGCTTGATTTTTAGTGAGTGTGATCAAAAAGGCTCGATCATACTCAAAGCTGTTCTCTGGTATATACCACCACGCGAATCATTCAGTATGTTGGAGAAGTGTTGCCTCCATAATTAAAAAAAAGACTCTGGGGAAATAATTCAGCAGTTCGTCGTTCCCGATTTTACAGAAACTGGCCTCGATTTGGAAATCATCTGCACGTAGAGATGCTAAGGGTTAGGGATGAAATGATACCATGCAGGTATCGACAATTTTACTTGGAAGTAGTATCGATGCCTGAAAAATATCGGACCAAAAGTATAGATATGAGTATATATCGATACTTTAGACCCGCCTCTCATATGAGTTTGTAAATGGTAAAATCTGAAGTAAAAAGGTATCTGATTTTGAGATAAATTTCGAAATTTTGGCTTTCAGTCCTGAAAGTTAGAGTTTTTTACTCTTACTTACTAGAAATAATACACTAAAATTCTTAAGTTTATTTTCGTTTCATTCGATATCGATTACCATGGAATGAGCCATTTGTAAGTTATTTGAAGATGTTTGCTGTGTTGGCAACCAGGGCATTTTGCATCAGCGGCATTTTACACAAATTTTGAATAGCATTCTGCACAAAGTGTAAAGGCCGGTATGTTTTGTTAGCTTGGAATTTAATAGTGTTCATTCAATAGTGTTCGCTTTATTTTTGGAAATTTTGCAAGTTCTGGATCATTTCTATATTCTTATTTAAATATTTCTCGTACTCCAGCTCTTTTTGCGTTTGGGATTTCGCATCGTGTTTTTATTATATTCGTTATTTTAAGTTTTTTAATCAAATCAATTGGTGGTGGTTCATGATTGTATTGATTGATAGCACCGAGGGTTTGGCAATAACCCCTTTAATCTACGGAAACACTTACGGGGCAATGTTTATTGTAACATTCCTATCTCATGTACGATGCAAGAGCATTTTTTGTATTCTTTGCACTACATCCACATCGTCGCCTTCACGTGGCTTTCGCTAGCAATTTAGCAGCCATAAAAAACAAGACGCTTCATCGAAAGAAAAGTATCGAGTATGTACCTACATGTATTTACTCGTATCGTTTCATCTAGGGACACGATATCAAACCGAAAGTATCGATATGGTACTCATTTAAAGTATCGCTTTAAAAATATTGGGTATCCATTAATATCGGAATAAAAAGACTCGATATTCCAAATATCGATACCAAAAACTAAAAAATTTATCTGAATATAGGTCTCGCATATAGACCGCTGGGGTGTAGTGGTTAGAAGTGCGCAAACCTTGAAAATGAAAAACAGCTTCCCATAAAATTCAATCGCCGTTCAGAGTCGACATAAAACTGTAGGCACCGCCTTTGTGCCACAACATTAAGACCCACGTGACAAATCGGAGGAGAAGTTCGGCCAAACACTAACATATTGTGTAAGCGCCGGACTTTATTATTATTACAATACGTAGAGATTGAGGTGCTGACTTAAACACCGAGGCCGCGGGTTCAAATCCCACCACATGCAATCCTAACCATAGTACAAATTTCTGCACTTTAAAGCCCAATTTATATCGGGAAGAATTGTTACAGGCCAACCTTATATGCGTGCGTAAAAAGCTAACTCAAATTCCAAGATTTGTCTTGCGTGACATTTCGATTTGACGTTTATGCTCAATTGGCATTTTGGCGCGACTATGAATTAAAATTTTTCGCAGCAAACTTCTGCTGGGTTTATCAAATGAGAAAAGCTTGCGTGCGTGCGTAGAAAAACTCTCGCCGGTAATATTAGGTTGAGCTGTTAATAACATTATCATTCACTGAGAAAAAAACGCGTTGTAAGAATACAAATTTTTTATTTGATTACCGTTTAAAAATGTTCGTATTTAAATCAAGTGAAAAGTCTTAACAAAATGGATTTTTCCATTATACATACACTACGTACATATAATGGAAATATTCAATTCAAATACGCCCGTATTAAAATGAAGCACTTTTCACTACACGGATGGCGTTTTGCACGTCTCGGATGCTTTTTCATATGTAATTACGAAAGTATATTTGTACAAAGCATGCACAGCGGTGACAACACATACACACATACACACATAACCCTGCAAAAAATTGTGCAGAGTATTCCGAGATTACTCTCAATCGGGTACAATTGGGCATTAATTAGTCTCAACTAGTCTCATACGGGTACTAATGGAGGTCAATTAGTCTCGGCTCATCCCTTACGGGTATAATTGGAGATCAATTAGTCCCCAACTCATCTCTAACGGGTACTATTAACGATTTAATGATATGTACGCACTTACAGGCTAACCTAATATTCACGCACGCCGCCAATTTACTGTCAAAAATTTCTCATGCACATGCAACTTGTATGAGATCAACCGAAATTGAACGGCGTGCGTATGAAGCTAACTCAATTTCCAATTTTTGTTATGCGTGACATTTTGATTTGACGTTTCGCTCAATGAAATCAAATGCAAACGCATGCAAGTCAATTTCGGGTGACGCAAAAAAACAAATTCGACGGCATGCGTACCAAAACGCAAGCCGCGAATATTAGGTTAGCCTGTAAGTCAATGCAATTTCATGTGCGGCGTTGGCACGCAGGGAGAGTATTCGCCGAAGAAAACTGAGCACCCCGGTTCGAATCTCAGCTGGCGCAAATTTTTATTTTTATTTTTTAAAAGTGACTAGTCGCTTTTTATACCCATTCGGGTATAAAGGTGAACAATTAGTCTCTTCATAGGACATGCTCGAACAAAAGCGATCAGTTCATTCCATACAAAGAGATCAAAAGTGGTATTAGTCGCATGCTCCTTTGCGATTGCTCCCGGAGTCATCCCGGATTAGTCCCATTTTTTGCAGGGTTCCTTGCAAAAAATTGTGCGACTAATCTCTAAAGAGAGTATTCCGAGATTACTCGCAATCGGGTACAATTGGGCATTAATTAGTCGGAACTGGTCTCATACGGGTAGTAATAGACATCAATTAGTCTCGACTGGTCCCTTACGTGATTAATTGGAGATCAATTAGTCCCCTACTAATCTCTAACGGGTACTATTAACGATTTAATGATATGTGCGCTCTTAGGCAATGCAATTTCATGTGCGGCGTTGGCACGCAGGGAGAGTATTCGCCGAACAAAACTGAGCACCCCGGTTCGAATCGCGGCTGGCGCAAATTTTTATTTTTATTTTTTAAAAGTGAATAATCGCTTTTTGTGCCCGTTCGGGTATAAAGGGGAACAATTAATCTCTTCATAGGACATGCTCGAACAAAAGCGAACAGTTCATTCCATATAAAGAGATCAAAAGTGGTAGTAGTCGCATGTTCCTTTGCGATTGCTCCCGAAGTCGTCCTGGATTAGTCGCATTTTTTGCAGGGTTGCGATTGCTCCCGTTATTTGCAGGAATACACTAATCGCGCGCTGTGATGTTGATTGAAACTCAACATTTGAAAACGCCTTTACATGTATGGCTGTAGGTGAGTGTGCACAGACGCTTGGTACAATTGGTTGCGGCCAAGAGGGTCCGGGTTCAATTACCATCAGACGGCACATAAAATTAATTTTTTTTTTCTTACCCTGCAAAAAATTGTGCGACTAATCTCTAAAGAGAGTATTCCGAGATTACTCTCAACCGGGTACAATTGGGCATTAATTAGGCCCAACTAGTCTCATACGGGTACTAATGGAGGTCAATTAGTCTGGACTCATCCCTTATGGGTATAATTGGAGATCAATTAGTCCCCAACTCATCTCTAACGGGTACTATTAACGATTCAATGATATGTACCCACTTAGTCAATGAAATTTCATGTTCGGCGTTGGCACACAGAGAGAGTATTCGCCTAACAAAACTGAGCACCCCGGTTCGAATCTCAGCTGGTTCAAATTTTTATTTTTTAAAAGTGACTAGTCGCTTTTTATAACTGTTTGGGTATAAAGGTGAACAATTAGTCTCTTCATAGGACATGCTCGAACAAAAGCGATCAGTTCATTCCATATAAAGAGATCAAACGTGGTATTAGTCGCATGCTCCTTTGCGATTGCTCCCGGAGTCATCCCGGATTAGTCCCATTTTTTGCAGGGTAATTACGAAAAAGCATATGTGCACTTCACAACCACATACTTTGTAAAGTATATACTCCAATTTAAAACGAGCTGGGTTGGTGCTCTTTCATATGCGTATTTTTTCAATTCAGCACGTTTTTATACCTTTCATGAGCATGAAATGGTATTATAACTTTGGTCCGATGTTTGTAAGTACCAGAAAAAAAGAGATAGACCCATTAAAATGTATACTTATATGATCAGAACGTCGAGCTGAGTTGATATAGCCATGTCCGTCTGTCCGTCTGTTTGTATGCACTCTAGTCTCTCAGTTTTCGAGATATCCGCATCAAATTTGGTAGGTGGGTGTATTTTTATAATGTATTAATCATTTGTCGGAACCGGAAGAATCGGACCACTATAACATATAGCTGCCATACAACTGATTGTTCAGATATGAGATTTTTCGTTATAACTTCTTCATTTATGCAGCTACGATCATGAAATTTTGCAGTACTTGCACCCATTATCAACAGCATACTTACAGTGAAAATAACAAAGATCGGGTCACTATAGCCTATAGCTCCCATACAACTGATTGTTCAGATATAAAATTTTTCGTTATAACTCCTCCATTTATATAGCTAGGAACATGAAATTCCGCACTGTTTTCAATAATTATCAACAGAAAACTTACAGTGAAAATTAAAAAGATCGGGTAACTATAACCTATAGCTCCCATACAACTGATTGTTCAGATATGAGATTTTTCGTTGTAATTCATCCATTTATGTAGCTAGGAGCATGTGAAAATAACAAAGATCGGGTCACTATAACCTGCAGACCCCATACAACTGATTGTTCCGATATGAGGTCTTTTATCATAACTCCTCCATTTATGCAGCTAGGAACATGAAATTTCGCACCATTTTCACTCATTATTAACAGAATACTTACAGTGAAAATAACAGGGATCGGATGACTACAACATATATCTTCCATACATCTGATTGTTCAGATATGGGATTTTACTGTAAAACTTCTTTATTTGAACAGCTAAAACCGATAAATTTCGTAAGATATTTTATAAATAATAATACAAAGTCTACTGAGAAAATCATCAAAATCTATGCTGTATAAGCTTTATCTCCTATAGCACTGATTGTTCAGATACCAGTTTTTGCCATATATCTCCTTTATGTAGGAAACTAAACCCAATAAATTGTGTTACCGGTTTACATACCGATCACATAGCAGTGAAAATCACTTAGATTGGTGCCATATAAGGTATATCTTCCATACATCTGATTGTTTAGATGCGATTTTTTATATAAGTATGTAACTCCTCTATCGATGTATGCAGATGTATTCAAAAGCAGTAATCTGTCAAAGTAAAATTTGCAGATGTTCATGAAAGGTATGAAGCCTTCGGCATAGCCGAAGACAGCGCTGCTCTTACTTG
>NW_023463483.1:0-2999 GCF_013731165.1 Rhagoletis pomonella | reverse complement strand
AGGTATGAAGCCTTCGGCATAGCCGAAGACAGCGCTGCTCTTACTTGTTTTAATTCTAAAATTTTTTCCCCTCAGTGTTGGAATTTGAGTTTATGACATTCGATACGATACTAGGGTTCTGGTACCCGATTCCAAAAAATATCGTTTTAAAACTATCGAGTATAAAATATCGGTATCGAATGCCAAAAGTATCGATATGGTATCGTATCGTATCGAAATTCGTGTCCCTAGTTTCATCCTTACTATAGATGCATTGATTGTCTTAAATGTCGAAATTGAAAAAAGCGATGTTTGATATGGCAACCCTATGCGCAAGTCGGCCACCATCTGAATCATTGTTGATAATTGCATTTTCCAGTTTCATAAGAAAATGTAATTCAAATTGTACTTTTTGTCACTGAATTGTACCAAATTTTGATTACTATTGTTTTTCCAGTATTTAGTTATTGCTTACAACTTGTATTTAATTATTGTTCCTAAAAGTATGTTTACTTATAAATAATCTCAATCAAACCTGGTTAGCCGTCAAATTTGTTGGGCTTTTATTCTCACATCTCAAGGAAAATTTATGTTTCTTGTCTGTGCCACTGTGATCACTTTTTTCTGCTATATTAAGCAATTTAAATATATTTTAACTTGATATTTCCTTTACAAACATCTTTTCTTTGCGAGCGTCCATTTTTGTTCACTTTTGTATTTACTTAGCACTTTTATACTTTGGAAACCGAAAAGTTATCGGTTTAATCTATGATTATTAACCGACTTCCAAAAAAGGAGGAGGTTATCAGTTCGTCGGAATATTTATTTTCATTCATTTTTTTTTATGTATGTTACCGCATAACTTTGGACCACGTCCACCGATTTCGGTACACTGAAAATAAATTTCGTAAAAATGCTACGAAAATCTTTCGTAGTGTTGGTTTTTGTACAATGTACGAAACTTTCCTTCATAATACGAACACATTTTTCACAACGAAACAAGATTTTATGAACCATACGTAAATATAACGAAAGGACTTTCGTAAGGTATTTTTTCAGTACAATTTACGAAATCTTACGTTTATTTTACGAAACACATTCGTAAAGCACTGAACAAATCTCTGTACGAATAATTTTGTTTATTGTAGGAAGGCATTCGTAATATTTACGTATGGTTTTAAAACTTACGAAATCTACATCTCTGTATTCGTACAATTTAGTTAATTTTTTCGTATAAAGTACTTATGCAGAAACATGTTTTTTAAATTCGTACAACATACGAATATTTTCGTACAATATACTCAATTACCGGCAGTTTAATATCTCATCATATTTTTATGTATCGCGTGCCATTGCGGAGTTAATTGTTGGCTGCTGTGAGACGTATAATATAATTTTAAATGTTTTACAAAGGTGTTTTCTGGATAAAAAAACAATACAAAATTAAATATTAAAGCTGTGGATATACTATGCTTTTAAGCGTACAATGTTTTTAACATCGCCTACGCTGCGCCTTGCGCTGCAATGTGGGAATTGATAAATAGGCAATTTCATCAGTTAGCTATCAGCGGCAAGCCTAAAGGCCTGTATGCAGCTCTCAAGAAAAGCAAAAACTCCATATAAAATGACGTACAAGAAATGGCTAAGAAATTTTCTTGAGTCAAATATCCTTAAGGCAGTACGCAGTTCTTAAGAAATTTACTACGCTTTCTACTACGGTTTTCTAAAGTTTTTTGTGAAAAAAGAGCACAAGGCAACCCAGGTTTGCAACAGAAATATATGCCCGTTCCATTATTTCTTGAGGAAAGAGTGAGGCAACAGGCTGTGAAGTATCAAAAACGTCAAAATTCCTTGGACACACACACGAAATAATTGCAATCTTTTCTTGGCCGTTTTCTTGAGAGCTGCATACAGGCCTTAAGGTAGACGCGCTACTTAGTGACGGTTCCTCAATGTAATTAAAAGTAAGTACATGTATGACTTTTCACTGAAACTTGCTTTTCAGATGCCTTATAATTTTCTTTTAATTTATAGTCGTCAAGGAAACAAACATCGATGAAGCTGCGAATCTGTCAACTGCCTCTACTTAAAAATATTATAATGTTTAAGAAAGTAAAACCAGTATTTTTTATATTCTTTGATATTTTAGATCCTATTATATTTAGTTTTGTTTAGTCTCATAGTTTAACACTTTGCATCAATATACTTTATTGAATGAAGCCAAAGCAATAAAAAATATGTAGTATAGGACCTATTCGTATGCATATAATTAAAATACTTAAGTTTTATTATAGGTAAAATAACCTTTTTTATTAATTCTAAACTACAGTGTAATCAGAAAATTCTTCTTTTTTCGTAGAACGTTGATTGCGTTTATTATTAACACTATTAAAAACATGACTAAAATTATAATTATACTAGACTAAAATTACAGCACCACACTTTCATTATATTTTAATCAATTATGTTAAGCGTTTTTGCAAACGTTTTGTTAAACAATTAACGACAAAAACAAAAAAAAAAGTGTTGTGTTATAATTCGTAATAAGTTTTTTAGTGTGGAGAATGAAAGCAAAATCGCACATTCTACGAAACAAGCGCAGATTTTACGAAAGTGATTTCGTTAAATATACGATTCATTTCTATGCATTTTACAAAAATTTCGTAAAAAAAATAAAGAAATAGTACGATTTTTTTAGTAAATAGTAAGAAATTCGTTAGTAAATAGTACGAAATTCTTTAGTAAATAGTACTAAATTCTTTAGTAAATAGTACGAATACATTTGTAAATGTACTTAAAATCTGATGCGTCATATTTTCGTAGTATGTACGAAAACTGTTTTGTACAATCAACGAAAACTTTCGTGGCTCAAAATGACGAAAAATTTCGTAAGATTTACGCAAGTTTTCGTTATATTTACGCAGATTTTATTTTCAGTGTAATTCTTTTTGCATCGGAAAGGTAGTCTCAGAGGTGGTTCCATACTAATCTGGTTTAGATCCGATCATTGGATCGTGAAA
>NW_023463482.1:0-13778 GCF_013731165.1 Rhagoletis pomonella | reverse complement strand
AGAGAGAGAGAGAGTAAGGGAGATAGAGAGAGAGAGTGAGGGAGATAGAGAGAGAGAGAGAGAGATTGAGGGAGATAGAGAGTGATATAATATTCACTGAACAAATTCCCTCTGCTATTTCTGTCTTTTTGAAATGAGTGTCAGCAGTGCAAATTAACGGTTATGTTACAATTCTAGAACAAATTTAATATAATAAAAAGTGCGGCTGTAGAACAAAACTAGATAAATGCATGGTTGTATTTTGGATTACGTTTACCTTTAACAAAGTTTTTAATTAGATACATACTTATGTAGACACATATGTGACCTGGTCTACGAAAAGGGAGCTTACGTGCGAAAACTAGTTTTCTGTGAAAAAGCTGTTAAAAGTAAGCAACTCGTTTCGTCAGTTTCTCATTATCTCGTTAATTGTTCTCCGCGCCGGACGTCCAGTAAGTGTTGTTGTTGGTCCAGTAAGTGTTGTTGTTGGTCCAGTAAGTGTTGTTGTTGGTCGGAATATTATTATAGTTCATCGTGTAAGTTGCTAGTGTGGAATATTTAAAAAAGTAATACTGAAGAAGTGACGTTTTTCTACTTCTAAGCAAGTTAGGATTTTCTGCTTTTCACCACGTGAAAAAGCATCTCATCTTCCATCCGAATCAACCAAAAAGTGAAAATTGATTTTTTGACACCTAAGCCCCCTTTCCGTAGACCAGGTCACATATATGTAATTAAGTGGAAAGCTAAAATACAAAATTATCATAACGGGGGGACAAATTCATCGCAACGTCAATGAGCAAAAAAACGTAACAAGTACGTCGAAATCTTCAATTCGGCAACGATGAGAGCGAGATAGAGGGAGAAAGAGTGTGAGGGCGAATGAGATAGCGAGAGAGGGAAATTAGAGGGAAGCAAATAGAAAGCGGAAAGGGGTTAGAGACGGAAAGACAGAAAAGAAGTATAGAGGAATTCCCAAGAGAAAACCTTTCAATAGAAAACATGTAACGTTCAAAAAGAAGCAATTTAAACGGTTTATGGGAATGACTATTATCAATATCTTGTGTTAAAACGCTTTCCGTTTTGAGTAACCTCCGCCTCCTTTCATGCATTGTTCCACCGGTTGCTGTAATTTTTACACAATTTTAATGTGTAGGATACACACATGTAATTGTACAACGAGACAAGTGAATGCTAGTTGGTACACTTTACTTCTGGACCTATGCTCAGTTCGTCTGTATTGTTACGCTCATAATCTACAGCCTTTTCTATATACATACGTACATGTATGTAATATTATTGTGCTTAAAAATGAAAATTAAAGGTAAAGCAACATTGCAAACTGGTGCATAGCCGGAGGAAGTACGAGAACAGCAGGCATACATATTGCTTTCGCACTCATCCATCCGTTTTGATAAGTCCGATTGCCGTTGCTCCTGATGAAATTTGTCGGCAACAGGATGAAGTATCGCTAAAGTAGTTGAACCGTAAAAATTTCCTTTATGCATTTTTTAAGAGCATTAAAATGCGTTTACGCGCGTACATGTGTGCACGCAGTTTAAAAAACATACATTTGGCCATACATCAGTATACTTACATATATATATACTACTGACCATGATAAAAACATTACAAGGTAAAATCATTGAGAGGCGGTCTGACGTTTGCCAGCAATATAATTTTAAAATTCGAACTCAAGCTCACACACACATTCTCATTTTTAATCTCAAACAGCAATTGCATGATAAAAAAAAATATATAAAAAAATAAAAATAAAAAACAATTTCTTTTTTTTTATTTTCAATTTTATATGATTTTAAAATGTTTGCAAGCGTCAGAAAAAAACATAGCCTTCGAATTGAGAGAATGATTTTACCTTCTAATGTTTTTATCATGCTACTGACCAGAGGTCGAAAATATCCCTCTCCACTTTGAAAGTGTCCCAAAATAACCATCACTATTTAAGAGAAAAAAATAACCCACAAAACAGAACGTGGGAAAGTGTTATTTGCATATCTTTCTCCGTTGCTGTTGGACACGGGACACTTATCGCTGGAAGAAGAAAAATAAGTGTTAGAGCGCGGTTACCCACGAACGCCCTTATATTAGTAAAATTTTTAAATTTACCTTGATCTTAATTTTTGCATTTATCTTTACGCACCTTTGTTTTTGTTTTTATTTTTACCTTTGCCTTTATCCTTTTCTTTCTCAATAAAATAAAATAATCAGCCAGGGTGGGAAACACTCTTTGCTTGAGAGATGAGTGTTTGTGTCTGTCGTAAACACCATACAAGACACTTGGTGATGGTTATTTTCGATCTCTGCCACTGACTGTGTATATTTGTATATCGATAACTTAGCGTAGAAAGGCCCTAACATTTTTGCTTTCGTAATTATAAAACTTTATAAAAATACAAGTAATTTTTAAGCAAAAACAAAAACCGGCTTCTATGCTCATATAAAAATTAAAGAGTATCAAATTAGTATGGGACCACCTCTGAGGTACCACCTTTCCTTTACAAAAAGAATTATAGAAATCGGTTAATGTGGTCAAAAGTGATGCGGTAACATACATAAAAAAACAAATATTCCGACGAATAGATAACCTCCACCTTTTTTTTTTTGAAATCGGTTAGAAAGCTCTTCATTTGCGAATTTCTTCTAAACACTGATGTTTAATAAACACCGAAACTAATTTATTGATGTATTAGTTTTTTTAAAATTCGATTCGGTCATTAATGATTAATGATCGTGTTTTTTTTACAGAGGCGCATTTCGAAACGCAGAACGGTGCCTTCAGGGTAGTATTTTAAATAAACGCCGCCATACTACTGGCGAAACCAAGGACTATTTGTAAATTGTTTCACCAAACCCAGTAGGCTATAGTGCTACAAATAACTATTAGAATGTTAAAATGATCTTTGAAAATGTTAAACAAATAATTTCAACCGGGATTACCATATTTGAAAGAAAGAAAATTTATCGTTCTTATAATTAATTATGATCAATTATGAAAAAGGTGGCAAAGTTTTTTCCAGCATTTTTGCTTTTATAATGAAATTTCTTCATTTTTTTTTTTCAAAAAATGGGCCAACAAGACATCATGGAAAGAGTTCAATAAGCGAACACTTACTCGCTAAATTTTACATATTTCTCAGAGGACAAGAGCTATATGGCTATTAAGGCTTTAAATTTCGAAAATAGATGCTTGTTTTTATCATGGTTTTATAAAGTTTTATTTTATTTACTACTAACCTTAACATATTCAAAAAGCGTTGGAATATTTTACAGGGACCGCAACTGCTATGATCTTTATCGAAAAAATCATAATTTTACCATTAAAATGTGATTTCTGTTTTTCTGATCAAGATTACCCATTATTTTATGATCTTTATTTTTTCGATTTCCTATTTTATCGTTATTTTAGATTTTTATTTATCCGATCAAATTTAACCGTTATATTTAGTCTGGTTCTGTAATGCACTTCCGAGTGAATTTGAGTCGAATTCGCTTTGAATTCATATTGGCAGAGGTTGAAATTCACTCGGAAGTGAATTGCAGAACCTGCCTGATTATGATTTCTATTTTTGTTTTTCGATCAAGAAAGATCGTTATTTTTGAACTTTAATTTTGTATTCCCCACATTTAACCGTTATCTATAGATTTATGGCCTTATTCATAAGAACGAAAAATGTCACTGAAGATGGCAAATCGGTTTGCCTCCAAACCACATTTGACAAGGGATGATGGAAAAGCGTTCCACATTTCATCACACTCCTACCCTGTCGGAAACACCAACAACGAAAATGAGAAAAATAAAATGGGTTTAAAAAGCTTTATAAAGTGACATTTTCATAAAAATTTTCGTTTTATAAAACAGTTAAAGTCTTCTTTATTTTTTAAGAATTTGGGTGTTAATGTTTTAGAGCATAAAAGATTTAAATCGGTGAAATATGATCGAAAATTTCACACAAAAAAAATAAAAATTAAAATATAACGATTTCGCAATGATCTAGAAATATAAATCTTGATATTTAACCGTTATATTCTCCCTCATAATACTTCAGTTTTAAGATCCGATGCATAAACAAATTTCGAAGCAAATCAGGGATGTAAAACTTAGTTAAGCGTGCGTAGTTGTGGAGATATAATGGTTAATGTTCTATTTTTTTAAATTGGAGTTAGCTCAGATAGTTATGAAACTGTTAAGCATGATTTGATTTCGCAAAAGATGTGTATTAAAGTGTGCTTATATAATATTGTTGTGCTGTGTGTGTGTATGTTTGTTTTCTATATCTATTTCAAATCATGCATAACTACTTATACAAGCAAAGGTAAGTATGTATGTATTAAGCTTTAGATATATAGAAAAAGTTGATTAAAAGAGTTGCAGGTACAACCTACGTGGCAAGAAGAATCTTGAGTTGTTGGCTTTCTAGAATATTGCATTTGAAATGTTGAACCTGATGACGCGTACATAGCAAATCCAAAAAAAAATAACTGTTCTTACGTATTTCTCCAAAATGCATATGCAGCCGATTGTCTATTTCAAACTAAGCGACCACATTCACCGGCTAACCTAACTGAAATACTGACTTCGATGTAAAAAAAAAAATCCTTTGCAACTCAATCACACCAAATCTGTTTTTATTTGTCTTCTTTTAGTTTTATCCCACACAAATCACTTGCAAGTTCTAAAAGCAAATAGTAATATTGTCACAAAATGTCGGCAGAGGAGCAAATTCCTGTTGTAGCCACCGATGGCGTCAAAGTCACAGAAGCAAGTGAATCGTCGGTTGTAGCGGATGCTGCCATTACCACAGATTTAATTGTCGAGCAGGAGCGCGCCGAAAAAATTCTCAACGCCAAGGAGTTGTACAGTCATGGTTCGCGTAATTTTCTTGTAAAGAGCTATGTTGAGGCAGCAGATGAGCTGAGTCAAGTTTGCGCCTTGTATGAAGAATTGTACGGCGAGCAGTCAGATGAATTGGGCATGCCATACTTGCTGTAAGCACACTTTCGTTTCTATGTGCACTGCCTCTCTACTAAATTTCATTTCACTTCACTTTCTTTCCATTGTAGCTATGCCAAATCATTGATTGCCTTGGCTTTGGATGAAAACAAAGTCATCGATGTGCCCGACGAAGAAGAACTCGAGGATGATGACGAAGAAGATGGCGTTGAGGGTGATGACGATGAAGCAGCAGCGGAAGGCAGTAATGGTGCGGTGGCAGCAAGTTCAAATGGTGCAACAGCAAAAGTCAAGCTGGATGACAACAAAGAGAATGATGATGAGGCAGACTCAACGGGCGGTGAGATAGTGAAGCCTGCTGAAGCGAAAAAATCGCCTGCTGTTGAAAAGCCTGTCGAAGATGGGCAAGTTAGTAGCACTGATGATGTTAATGGTGGTGCTGCTGATGTGGAGCAGAAGGGAAAGCAGAAGGAGGAGAAAACCTCAAATGGCGCAGCCAATGGCAAGTCGGCCACCCGAGTTGTTGCCGCACCTGTTCTGGATGGCGAAAAGCCAAGCACTTCGAATGGCGATGCAGATGCTGGCGAAGAGGACGATGAGGAAGAGAATGAAGCGGTGAGTAGTACTTGAAGCTAATTTCATTTTAATATAAGTACGTGTTTTGTGCGCCTTGAACTGAATTGAATTTGGGAATTGACTCAAACAAAGAGTGTTTGTACTTAGTTATGTAGGTGTCCGGTGGTGCAGCAGCGGGGGTTGATAGCGGGTGTATTATGCCACATCTGCCAGAGGGGCTTATTCCATTTAACCAACTTAGGCAACAACGAGTGAACGAACGTACGCACTTGGGGACAAAATATGCAGTTAGAAATGAGAAAAATATAATCACTATAAAAAAAATTAAAAAATTACAACGAAAGTAAAAATAATAAAATACTCTTATTAGGGTAAAATTTTAAATAAGGGAATCGTATCCGCTTTAAATATTGCAACAAGCAATTAATTTCGAAAATTAAATATTGTCTCCTCCACTGTGTAGTTTTCAAAGTGATTGCTTCAGGCTCTCAATTTAAACTCATTAACTATTTCTTTTTTTTTGCTTCACGCGTATTCCGTAGGCTTCGAATCTGCAATTGGCCTGGGAAATCCTTGAGTTGGCTGCCAAAATATTCATACGCCAAGGTACAAGCGGTCTACCCAACCTTGCTGAGGTGCAAACGGAGTTAGCTAATATCGAATTTGAGAACAACTTGCCCGAGGCGGCACGTGAGGATTACGGTAAATGAAAAAAATTCAACAGCTTTACATATATTTATGTATTTTCGCAAAGAATTTGAAAATAAACTAAAAATTCTTTTCTCATCTATCCACATACATACATATACAGTGAAGGCACTAAAAATTTACAGTGAATTGCCTACAAATTATCGTCGCGCGATGGCAGAAATACACTACAAAATTGGTCTTACATATCTGATGCAGCAGCTGAATAAAGAAGGTGCTGAATCGCTAAAGGATGCCTGCACTTTGATTGATGCCGAAATAAAAGAGCTAGAAGCTAACGAGGAGGAGCTCAGCGAAAAGCAGAAGAACAACATACAAGATATGGAGGAGACAAAACAAGAAATTTGGGCTAAAATCGCCGAAATTGAAGACACACAAGCGCAGGTAAAAGTGTAAATGCTAGGCATGCGCTTAACGATTATTTATTTGCTTCTTTTTTTTTTAATGCAGAACATAGCTGAGGTGCGCGCTGCATTGGACAGTTACATTAAACCCATCAACTCGGAGCAAAAGGATGCCGCTGGACCCTCGTCTTCGTCATCGACGTCGGCAGCGGGCGCATCTTCCTCCAGTTCAGCAGCTAAGCCTACAGACATTTCACATTTGATTAAGCGCAAGAAGCCCGATGAGCAGAGTTCGGAAGCTGAAGCGGCGGCATCACCAGCCAAACGGCCAGCTGTTTAATTCCTTCGCGCCGCTTGAACTTCTTTCGTATTTTTGTTTGTATCTTTTGATTAGCGAGCGCAAGCTTTAGTGTATGTAAATTGCTGCTGCATTCCGTTCATATTTATTAATTCAGTTACATATGCAAACAAAAGTGTAGGGGGAAACAAAAAACTAACAAATAATAAAACAAAATTTAAGGAAAAAAAACGGCGTATGCTGCAAGTGTCAAAATCGATTTTGTTCGCAAAAATTCCTTCATACGGTCAAACAAAAAATACTTTTTTTTTGCTTGCTTAAGCCTTTTGTGTCGGTGCATTGTTTGGTAGTTTTAAATTGATGCAGCAGTTTTATCGGTCTTTCCACTTTTTAATGCATATTTGAGTAGCCAAAGTGAATAATTTTGTCTTTCATTTCTCCATCTATTCTCAACTGGCTGCCGCACTTTCTGTCCTTGTATTGTAATTTAACCGTACAACTACATACATACACATGTACCTACACACAGAGTTTTCAAATTATTTTTGCAGCTGCACTATTTTTTGTCGGCATGACTTGCAGTCAAAAATTGAATTGCCTTTTTATACTTCTCTAAAATTTTCTTTGAATTTAAATTTTAATTTTCTACTGCCAGTAGCGATTTTTTGTTTATATTCTCTTAATAGCAACTAGTTGTAAGCGTATGCATTAATAATATATATTTATACATATATCTACGTACATAACTTATTAATAATAGTTCATGCTAATGTTTGTATTGTTTTTTTTTTTTTACTTAAAAGTTCGATTTGAAAATATCTCTGTACCGCTGCTCTACAAAAAATGAGCTGTAGTTTTAAGTTGGACAATACAAACTTTTAAATTTATATTCAAAATGAATCACGAACAAACACTTTTCTTTGGGGCTATGGGGGGTTCTGCTGATAAATCGAAAGTTTGAGATCGAACTTTTAACACTTTAATGTACCAACTGCTAATTAAGTAAATAAGAAGTCCTATGAAAAAAATAACTTCAAATATTGGGAAGTCGGATGCTGCCGTTCCTTTGCTGTTAATAGGACGGGCAATATTAGGTGACTGCCAGGTCAGGTGCTCAATCAGGTATTTCTTAGATTATTTCTGAAACGGTAACAGCAAATAGTCCATATATTAAGCGGATAAGAAAAGCGATGGATACTAAAAATAAAATTTCCGTAGGCACACTGTTTCTACTCCACAAAGTTCTTCTTTTAAATTTTAGTCTTGCCATAATAGGACAGCAGAGAGGGAATTCTCCAAATGATGGCAATATGAACCCGGAACGTTATTAAGTCGTACGGGGTTTCCTAATGGATAGTGTCGGTCAGGACTACTTTTAGAACCGAGAGTTGGCGCTGAGCCAGTTGCAGAAGCTCCTTTGACCGCCCGCGGTTGACTGCATGCCAGAAATAGCTTTGCAACAATGCATTTCGTCGCATCGGCCAGCGCTCGTTGAGCTTATAGTTGGCTCATCGGTCCAAGAGCAGTCCACAGATTGACACAGGAATCTTTTTACCCCCCCTGTGAGGAGAAATGACCTCAAGGGTGTTCTGCCTAGCCAACGTATTAGACAGTCAGTTAGGATCGTTCCATGAGCGGCGCCAGAGCCCTGATCGCCTTTTTGCTGTCTACTTATTTAGCCTTGTAACCGCCTAAGCGATTTTGGCCGAAATTAATAAAGCTCGCCAGTCGTTTCTCTTCTGTGCCAATTCTTCCTTCACTTGGTCTTTTCTCTGCTACCACCAGCGGGTTCCGCGTTAAATACTTTCAGAGCTCCAGCGTCGTTGTCCGTTCGAGTGACATGGCCAAGCAAGCGGAGTAATCTTGGTTGCGAAGTTCTGATGATGCCTCCACCATATAGCCCGAACCCTTCACGCTCAAACTATCAAGTGTTTTGATCTTTGCAGAAGTCCCTTAATGGTGTTAAGGTGGTTTTGAAGCAGTCCTGCGAAAATCACTTGGGATGTTCGGATCGTCCATTTAGATTGGCATGCAGAGGTATCACGTGTGCTTTGTGGTCACGCTGGGGATGTATTTGTCACCTTAGGATTAATACGCGAGAAGCAACTGTTGACTCGGAATTCCCAGCCCGAAATTCTCTGCGCCATGTGTCTCTTGGCTAATTCCACTTCCTCTGTGTGATAGATGGTGAGAGACATGATGTGGCGGAGTATGTCGCTCAATGCT
Organism: Rhagoletis pomonella; assembly: GCF_013731165.1. Taxonomy (NCBI): domain Eukaryota; kingdom Metazoa; phylum Arthropoda; class Insecta; order Diptera; family Tephritidae; genus Rhagoletis; species Rhagoletis pomonella. The sequence goes on along the minus strand of NW_023463482.1, from coordinate 4,678 downwards.
CTGGCGTACTGCTTCTTCGAAAATGGAGGGTCTACGTCCGTCTTAGCGTTGTTCTTCTAGTCGAGTAGTGACTTCATACGTGTCTGGGTGGCAATTCGTTACAAAATAGTGCACTTTTGGGATTCTCACCACGATGCCATTCCAAAATGAACTCGTTCCAAAGCTGCTCTTTCAACGCCAGTCTGCATCAGTAGGTGGAGCTGCGTTCTGTGAAATTTGTAAATGTCCCCACTGAGAACTGGTTTCTGCCGTCTACACTGAAATTTGTACGTTCCTACCATTGAAGAATGTAGCGGAGTCGGAAGAGATAGTTATCTCGCGCAGGCCGTCGATCTTTTGATCCATCGGCATGATATACCATCCGTTGGCGCGAGCGACTAAGGTAAACCACAGCTGACGGCGAGGGAATTTATTCATATACAGATTAAACAGCATCGGGGACCGCAGAGATAAATCACGATCCACCGTTTCGTTCGATTTGCAAGGGGACGAGTCCAGGACGTCCTGGAAGAGCTGCGCAACGAGAACCATCTTGTCGCATGATCGACGGAGGTTCAGACCTTAACTTATCTGTATGGTGATGACGTTCCGGTAATCGGTAATAATAATGGTTGCCAGAGTGATATGCGTACGTCAGTACTTTCGTGATTTATGGTTTCAAACAGCTCGGGCAGACCTTCCCCACTGGCTCGTAAAAGTTTCGATATCTTCTTGCACACAAAAGCGAATTACGAGGTCGATAGAAATATTCTGGGTTTACTTTTATCCTATTGACATATATGTATATAGAGAGTGTTCTAGACCACCCTCCAACCCCTCTAAAATGGGGGGAAATGTTTTTTATTATTGAAAAAACGCAAAAGTATGACCAATCAGATCAGGGATGCTCTTCTTTTGGTGGTATTACCGACCGGAATTGGATTAAACAGGCCGGAAGTCCATTTTTTATTTTTAAATTAGACATACATCTTTTTACTACAGATTCGCATGCGGAACTCTAAATTATCTGGATTTCGGAATGGATGAACATGTTTTTTTGGAAAACAAAAAAATATAAATCGCCAGGTCGGGGATGCTCTATATTTTGTTCTATTAACGATTTCCGGTTTCGACCGAATGTGGATTAAACTGGACGGAAGTTAATTTTTTAAGTAGGAAATACATATTTTTACCACAGATTCGGACTCTGCGAACAAAAATAAATAAATTTGGTGGGAAACTTTTCTGGAAAGGACTTCCGGTTAAGATAATGAATTTCCGGTCTATTTAACCCGCTTCCAGACGAAACTGGAAGTCGGTAATACCACCGAAAAATAGAGCATCACTAATTTGGTAGATCTTATCTCTGCGTTTTTCAATAAAAAAACATTTCCCCCCATTTTAGAGGGGGTAGACGGGTGGTCTAGGAACCCTATATACGTAGTATTATATTCTGCCGATTTTTTCTATTCGATTTGCTTACTTTACTACTGTTTTGAAAATCATCATACTGAAGTAATCTAACGGTTACTGCTATTTATTTATGCAAGGTGGCAACCATACTAGCTGCAATGCTTGGGCAAACTACAACAAATAAATTGACTACATATGCATTTGATGAATGGTAGAACAACACTGCTATGCAATTAAATAGCTGCTATGTGGTTCAGAAGATTCAACTATGCAATACGTTAAATATTTATGTAGATACGAGTAGTTAAGTTGCTGCCTAGAAGATACTAAAGATAGTACGGTAGTTGAATCTAGCATTCGATATGTACATATGAAAGTAAAGTTTCTTTTCTCTTTAATTGATTGCACATAGTAGAAATTGCATTTAGTGATAGAATGCAGTGTGAGTAGTGTGTAATGCCAATTGAAAACGAATTTTTTCTTCACGCAAATTATAATTTTGAAAAAATTTTTAAAATCTATTTGTGTTTTTTGGTGTGTTTTTTTTTTTTTTTTGTTTGCTTTCTGTTGGAATACACATAGATTGTACCATACGTACTTAAATGGGGCTGCAATGAGGTCTGGGACTCACTATGTTGCCAATCGTTTCGCTGCTCTTCGCCACGAGCATTCTCCATCGAGCCGGCCAGATAGTTGACGCAAGGTGGTGCACCGCGTGGAAATTTTGGATGTCGTCGCAGTTCTTGTAATTCTTGCATCGGCAAGTCTATGCAAAGGGTCCAAATGCCACCGTGCATGGGTACTAGAAAAACGGTGTCTCGCCGAAAGCGATATTCCACTGTAAATGTGTAAAAAGATAAATATTAAAATGTGAATTTTTTTAGGCAGTGTGATAAGAATGTTGCATTTTATTAAAATAAGTAAATACATAAAGAATCCTGAGCAAATAAATATGCAGATGCGCTGCTGCATACTACAATTGCTGAAACCAAGCGGGGCATAACCACAAACAAAAAAGTACTGCCCTCTGGCAGGGGTCCTATCACCTCGTATGTGGAGCTCCTTCAGCTATTCTGCGACAAAGGTATCCGCTACCAAGACTATGCGGACGACATAGTGATCATTGCCAGAGGGTTGTTTGAGAGCACTCTTTGTGACATCAACCAAAAAGGTTAAGATTAACAAAGGTTGTTGGTGTGCCGGTTGTTGTGTGCCGGCGACGGCGCTGGAAGTAGCCCTCGAGCTTGAGCCTCGCCAAAAGAACTATTACTTCTGGGTGGCACGCTGCATTAGTACATAGATGACTGGAAGGCCCCAGAGGAAATAGGAGCTGGAATCTTCGGACCCAGGACCAGGATCCCTGTTCATATCGGAAAATATCCGAGCATCTTTCAGGCAGAAGTCTACGCCATATATCTTTGTGCGGAGACAATCATGAATAGAGCGTACATAAACGAGACAATCATAATTCGGAGCGACCGCCAGGTGACACCCCAGGTTCTTCTATCTTATGAAGTCAACGCTCAACTCCCTTGGCAGACACAATAACATCAAGTTAGCGTGGGTACGAGGCGGCATAGGGGGTAACGAGGCCACGGACTGTCTCACAAGAAAGGCGACAGCCATTAATACAGTTGGCCGAGCCCTTGCTGAGAGTACTTCCCGACTTCATAAAGGTTGAGCTTTGGAGGGAGAGGAACACACAGAGAGATATACATTTGCATGGCTCAGGAGCGATGCGTCAGGCAAAGAGTTTACTGGGAAAGTTTAACAAAAAGAGATTCCAAAGCTTGGTTAATCTCCCAAAACATAGGCTTAGAATTGTAACAGGTATCTATATTATATTATGAGGCACTGCAGACTAAGCGGACATCTACATAAGCTGGGAACATGGTAAAATGATCCGTGCTAGTTCTGCGACTCGACCAGTGAGACACCACGTAACATTCTCACCGAGTGTGATGTAGTTTGCAGAAGACAAGAGAGAAGTCTAGGTTCAATGTGGCCACATCCACCCACTACTTCTGAAGGCGATGTTGAACTTTCTGGGGAACATAAAAGTATAACGCTTCTAGTAGCATTGGGAATCCGATCAAAAAGGTTGTAACAAATAACTAATTTTCAGAAGTGGAATAAAATCAGATAATTGAAGGCTGGTCTTATAGCTCAGCTGTTACAGACCTTTTTCCCTGAAGATCGTTCATAAGTATTCCGTCCCCTCCGCACGTGAGGGAGTGAATGCGAGAGCCATAGCTTCAAGGTCCAATTGGTTTGTTGCTAAAACTGTAGTGAATGAAGATGCCATAGGATATGCTATTGAATCGTTTAAAAGCTTCATCTTCCCCAGCTGAACATTTGTTAATGCACTTGAAAAATTTCTTCACTGCATCACTTACATTTGCTTACAGAGCATAGTAGTGTAGACTAGTTGACATCGCGTTTAACCCTGTAAAGCTTAACTTGTACACTTACTTTTCTTGTCCGGCTTTAACATTGCCACCTTGTCGTCCAACATCCACTCTAACTGCATGCCTGAACGATTCATATATCTATCCAAGCTATTGCGATCCCACGTCACATGTTCCCAATGATCAGTCATAATGGCGGCGCAGAGCATAGCTGTCGCACTGGTGGTCATCAACAGTGTTACGAACAGAAATAGCACCGGCGGTGGGCCGACACAGCAGTTAGAGCAACAAGACGAAGCGTCTGTGCCACTGCCCATATCCATAGCTGAATTCAGTGACGTTGGCGTGCCGAGGCCACCAGCTGAGCCATCGATAAGGCCGCCGCCGCCACCACCACTTTGGTTCAGCGCCTTGGCGCAGCTACTATTTCGCAACAGGATGCTATTGCTGCGTCTCAAACTCTCAACAGCCGCTGCTGCGGCTGCACTTGTTGCCGCCGATGGATCGAAGTGAAACGAGTTTTGTACCACCGCCGAGGGGTGTTCATAAATGCTGTTGTGCCGACTGGGCGCGAAGTAGTAGCACGTCGTTTGTGTATTGCTATTTGTGGCTTTGTTTTGGTGATTACTGTGACCGTTGCCAATGCCGAAGGTGCCGCTGCCACCGGACGCACCGCCAGCCACACCATTGAGTCCGCCCCCGCTACCGCCGTGCTCATTGATTGCGCTCAAGTCCTCATTACTGGACGTATATAATATCGATTGCGCAAATTGATTTGAGTAGCAATTTTGTTTAAAAGCGCTGCTACCAATTTGATAATGGCTTGGCGGCTGGTGGTGGTAGTGATGATTGCTGCCGGTTGTAGATTTACCGCTGCC
>NW_023463481.1:0-13787 GCF_013731165.1 Rhagoletis pomonella | reverse complement strand
GATTTTTGATTCGGCATCCATACATACAAACATATGTCGAAAAAAAAACATATGTGTACAGTCGACAGCAGCAAACCTTTTAAAGGTTAATCCCTGGACTTGTTGATCAGATCAAATAAATACATATACTGAAAACGGACTTGTACCATACATAAGAACTAAGTGAATGAAAAATTCATTTCCTAAAGGATCTACCCTTCCGAAGCGTTGAATATGATACGCAACCGGTATGCTTCCTCAAATCCATGAACTTCGAAAGACGTCAATTGAATAAAGAAAAAAATTTGAATCGAAATTTTATCTCAAAAACATATATGTAACTCAATGCGCATTGGAATAAATTTTGAGAAGTGTGTTGATTTTAGACTTAGAAGCCATTGACGTCCCTAATATTTTCGGTTTCAAATTTATTTATTTCTTTTTTGAATTTTTATTGCCAAAACAATTGCCCTACCCCATTTAGTAAATGCTCGGCGGAGCATAGCTGACACATAAGTGTTAATAACAAACATATGCATATCATACATACATATGTACATAAAATCACGAATTCTTACATTACATATTTTTATATAGACGTAACTATCTATGCCCGTATACATATGTGTTTGCATATTAGGAGAGATCTATTTGTAGAATAAGAACGCGTATAAATATCGTCGATGTTTTTGCAAAACCGCCTATCTTACGGCACTCGAATTTTGCATGATAGGCTATTTTCACTAGCTATTATTTTTCAAATCTGTTGTTTTAATAACGATTTTATGATTTTTATGCATAAAACTCGATTCCTGGAGTTCAGGGTTTCCAAATCTCATTTTTGCCACAACGGCGATTTAGGCGGTTTTGCAACTGGTCGATGGGCGGTTTTGAAAAAACATCGACGATATGTATGTATGCTGAGTTGGAAAATATTGGAAAATATATACATAGGTATAATTTTTTTAATACCTCTCGAAGTCAAAAAAAAAATGGCGTAAGTCATTTTGAACACTTCAAACCCGAAGGCATGTGAACGAAAATCATTTAACTTTTTTAAATTTTCACAATTTCCGAAAACACCACAAATCAAAATTTTCAACACGAGGGGTCAATAAGAATTTAGCGAAAAGCGCATTAATATTAAAAAAAAAATTTGAACATAAAATCGCAATTTGGCCTAAATCAAATGAAAATTCTACTGGGAACTTGGACCCATGAACTCGCGTCTCGGTAATTCGCATTACTGCCGCCTATTTTGGTCTATATTTTGATCAGATGAACTGCGTCGTTAATCCGCTAAAATGACAAAAAAAAAAAAACGCCGAAACACTAAAATTAATTTTGGACTATAGATTACGGATCTGTATACCTTTTTTATAGATCAGATCATTTTCCAAAGATATTTTAATTTTAATTTGCATCGTGAATAAAAATTATGCAACTTTAATAGAGTTATGGACAGGAAGGAATATTACTCATACTCGTATTTACATAAACGCCATGCTCGTTCTCATACGTACATGGCGTATGAGTGACATTCTTTCCTGCGCATATTTCATACAAAAAAAATCATAGCGCATTATAAAGCAACTATAGCAACACTGAACTGATTAAAAAATAACGAGTAAAAGGAATGTTTGTTTCAAACGGTTTAGAACTGACTGAGTTGTTCAACGTTTCATGAAAAATGTTCACATTAGTTCATTTTAGTTAGCATAATTTTGGGTATAAATCGACCTCCCCTAAAGTAGGTATAGAAGTACATATGTATATAGAAATGTTGCACAAAGTACATACTGATGTATGTAAGTGCATAACTATTTCTTCGTCGTTTAATGTCCCGCTTATGACGCAAATTGCATACACTTCTCGAGGAAGAAAACCACACGAAATTGCAGCTGTGATTCGAGCAATGAATGAAATGAAAACATTGCTGCTGTTGCTGCTCATTGAAAAGTCATTCATTAAAATTACAATTTTAATTATTATTGCACTTAAATAAGCAGAAAAATTTAACGAACGTACGCTTTTCATGCGAATTTTCTAATCGGCGCAATTTTTGCGCGAAATTCCTTTGCTGCTGCCGCCAATCAGGCAGCGCGACATGCGACAGGCAACAGGCAACACAGGCAACAATGGCGAATGCTGCTGTCATACAATTGTACCGGCAGGAAGCGTACGATCATACGCGGCGTTTCAAATGCGTCAATGCAGTAATTTTGTGGATAGGAAAAGAGAAAAAAAAAATACATGCGAAAATTGGGAAAATATTTATTCATACATTTCGCATATTTTTTTTTTTAGTTTTTGTTTTGTTAGTAGATGAAATCAGCGCCGTTGTGATTTCATCACTCACTCAAAATGATTAATGTGTAAATTTGATTTATACATACATATGTATTAACATATAGTAAATATATACATTCGTATACATATATTAACCCTGCAGAAAAAAAAATTATCAATTATTAAAAAATAACTCACTTTTGGTTAGTTTTTCTGCGGGATTTCGACAATGTATATAACTTTAGTTAACTGCCAATGGCTAAAACGGTGTTCACATGAGGCGATTTTACAGGCCATTTTTTGGTTCGCCCGAACTTCATTGGAAGCGATTAGTTGAAAGCAGGGCTGCAAACCGGTTTTGAACCGAACCGATCGCTTTTTTTCGTGCGTCGAACCGAACCATTTTTATTTTGAAATGCCAAAACCACTAAAAAAAATGGTTCGGTTCGGTTCAAAATCCATTTTTCAAGTTTTGTAATACATACACAACTTTGTCTAAAAATGCAACCGTATGGTAAAACTGCAAACATTTTTGAGTTTAGTGGCATCTCTGTGAGTTATAATTTCGTTCATATAAAAAAAATTCTTCAAATGTTTTTATATGGAAGAAACTGCATATCACCGCCAGCAAAAAAAAAAATCTAAAATCGGTGCGAATTTTAAGCTTTGTCATTAAAACTGGGTCTTATCATATTACACTCGTTTTTTGAGTTCTAATTAAAAAGTTTGAAACTGTTTATAATGAAATCTTATTGAAGTTTGTATATTTTTTTCTAATTTTCATACAAAGTTTGAAATTTGGACTTATATGGTTGTTGTTATATAACGAGCTATACTTTTAACTAAAAAAAAAAATGAACATTAAACCAACAAAAGAAAAATAGTCCATTATCGAACTGCTAATATTTTGACCATAAGTATACTTGTAAAACTTATTAAATTTTTTCTAATTTCGCCTTGATCAGGTTGATTTTAAATAATTTTTTTTTTGTTGAAGGAAATCCATGAAAAAATTGCCAAAAATTAACTTAAAACTTACAAATTTTTTATAGAAATTCTTCTCATGCTTGTTAAAATGTTGCGTCCCTGTTTTGAACCGGTGCAATCTTTTTCTAAGTGGTTCGAACCACTGAACCGAACCGCACCGTTTTTTGGAGTGGTTTGCAGCCCTAGTTGAAAGGCCGTTCACACCAGTTGTCATCTAATGCAGAGGTAAGCACCCTTTACTATTTCGCGACCATCGTCATAGAAATGTAGTTAGCTTTCTTCAAAGAAAATTTACCTTTAATGACCTTTCGCTCATTCCTAATCAACTTCAAGTTAACTTATAGTTAGTTAGATATATTTCTTGCAGGGAATGTACATACATATTGTATGTATGGGTGTAAAAGTAAGAAGAATTCGTCCGTGTCTAAATGTAGCATAGCGAAAATCATCTGAGCGGATGCCGTGAAACGACGGCCCTTTGTAGTTAACGGGTTGACCGGCTGCCAAAAAGTTAATATGTATGTACATATAATGTATTGCGCTTATATAACAGCTGTACTAGTCAAGAATATATTTTGTATTACGAATTTGCACAGTTTGTACTTTGCACTTTGAAATCTGAACCAATGCAAGCTGTGTAATTCTTCCCTTTATTTCGAGCTGGTTTGGGGCAAAAGTATACATTTGTATGTACATTACACCTTACCACCTGGCAAGCAAACAAAAAAAAAAAAGGTCGTCGTACACGCCTGCGTCTAAAGTATTTAGGCAAGGCAATTTCGATTTTTTCTTTGCCGAACCTAGAGTCGTCTGTTTACATTCTTCGGTGCCACCTATACAAGGTAATAAAATTATTATTTTTTATATAGTTCTACTGGAATATTCGAAATATTTGTTAACAAAAGTTTTATGATTTTTGCGGAGCCTTAATTTACTGACATTAAGGTGGTACGTTAGGGCGATAAGAACTGAGATCTGGTGGGTAACTACTAGCATGGGGTACTCGTGGTCAATGAACTGTGGAACAAAAAAATTGTCTCCTCGAGACAGGAACATCCATACATCATGCTTTAAGATCCGACTGTAAATGCCGAAGATGTGACTAAAAATGTTAAATTGCCTTGCAAAAATACTTTTTAGACTCAGGGGTGCAGGGCAAATATCTTTTTTCGGTACGGTCTAATATGTATCTACATATGAGCAACGTTTTTTGTAATTTAACATTTAGCTGTACATTTTTGTTAATTGAAAATCTGAACTAAAATTTTTGATAAAGAACTGGATATACGAGTGAAATTATTTTAAAGGCGGACATGATATATTGGTAATTACATACATATGTATATAGCAGGGACGGTAAATATTATGAGTAAAATAATTTAAATCAGCATTTCATAATAATGATCTTATGATTTTTATTTTTTTCGCTTAAAAAATAATGATCATTATTGAGTTTTATTTTTTAGCTCAACAAAAATAATAATTAGTTGATTTTTATTTTTTTCGATCAAAAATAATTATTATTTTATGATTTTTATTTTTTCGCTCAGATATAATAATTTTTATCGAGCTTTATTTATCCACTTAAATAAATTATTACGTCGGAAATCACGATGGCATAGCTTTTGAGTTTTTTGAATTATCATGATTCTTAAGTGACAAAATAAAAGTCAATAGATAATAATTATTATCTTTGAGTGAAAACATAAACATCATAAAATAATCATTATTTTTGATCGAAACAATAAAAATCGAGCAATAATAATTTCCTTTGAGCGAAAAAATAAAACTCAAATATTAATTAGAATCTTTGATCTTTATTAGTTAAACTCGAAAAATAAACATCATTATAAATTACTAACACAAATATGTACATCAGTATAGTTAAAACTGTTTTTCGACGATTACAATTTGTTGATTTTTTTGGTTCAAATTTAAAGAATAATGATTATTTTCCATCTATGGTATATAGTATGTAAGTTTTTGGACAGATAAAAATTGGGCATAAATCTCTCTGTGTGCCAACGCCGCACATGAAATTTTATTGACTAAGTGCGTACATATCATTAAATCGTTAAAAGTACTCGTTAGAGATGAGTTGGGGACTAAATGATCTAAAAATTATACCAATAAGGGATGCGTCGAGACTAATTGACCTCCATTAGTACCCTTATGAGACTAGTTGCGACTAATTAATGCCCAATCGTACCCCATTGAGAGTAATCTCGGAATACTCTCTTTAGAGATTAGTCGCACAATTTTTTTCAGGGAGGCTTTCAAAATTAGTATTTCAGTGTAGAATAAATAAAAATGTGACTACTGTATAAATAAGTAGGTGAAAAGTATGGGTAACTTGAAATTCCCGGAATGTACATACATATATATGTACGTACCTACATAAGTTCACACAAATGAATTTCTCTTTAAAATCGCGGATTTTCCCAGCACCACGCCTGCATCTATATCCACATTCACGCATACAAGCTACACACATACATATGTACTTACATATGCATGTGCATCCACACAAAGCCCACCGGCACGGCACACACACGTATTCATTACATTGTTTTTATTTCATTGTGAAAATTAATTGTTTCTTTGCTACATTTGTGTAATAACTTTGCTTATTAATGCACTACAAACATTATACGCAAATGTTGTAGCATTTTTAAATATATATATTTTTTTTGCAATTTTTCATTTAATTATGAGCATTACAAATTTATCATAAAAGTGCATACATACCTCTGTAATTACAACGCCTGTCATAATCAGCTGTTGGCGGGTGTTGCTGCCGATCGTCATTTAACAGTTGTCTGCAAATCGAAAGAAGAATTGGGCATACATATGTATGTATGTGCTTGAAGAAATTTGTAGTGATTGTCAAGAATGTGCTAGAAAGAAATTGGATTTTTTTTTTTTAATAAATAATGGGCAGTCAAAAGAGAGAGCTGTTAATAAAACTGTACGAAGCTCAGAAAGCTGGTGGATGACCTAGCTAATTTGTTCTAGTATGTATGTATAAAACAATAGTAATAGATAAAGTACATTAGATCATATCACGACATATGGTCTGAAAAAAATTCAAATTGGTGCAAACATTATTTTTCTCAAAAATCAACGGGATTTTTCGAAATTTTCAAACATGCACATTGTTATACTAATATTGAATAACCTACAAAACATCACACTCAATAAAGTTCAAAAAATTCGGAAAAAATAGTTTAAAATTTTCATCGCATTTTTTTGAAATTTGTTAAATGTTGCTAAGTGTGCACAAAGTTTTAAACTTTGACCTACATGGTTTATGTTATACAATCTACTATATTTTTACAAAAAATTGACGAAAAAATGTATCACCTAAAACATTGTGGATATTGTAAAAAATAAATAAATGTGTGATATTTACGTGAGCGTCACTGTATGTATGTATCTATGTATATATTTAGTATAAAAAAATTTAAATTTATCAAACCAGGAAAAATTTAGAAATTCGAAAACAAATCTTAACTAAATTTATTAGTGTTGAAATAGTATTACTTCAATTAAACTTCAATTTTTGATGGTTTTTTTTTATTTTCGAACGTTTTTTCAAAAATTTTATTTTGATTTATTTTGGAAAATTTGATGTTTGAAATTTTGTAATTTTTCGAAATTCTTTTGGAAAAATTACAAAATAGCTACTATTTTTCAATTCGTATTTTTCAAGCCCTTTTTTAAATTTGAAAAGTTTCATTTTTGAAGCTGAAAATTGTATTTCATAATAATATTTTTTTGTTTGTTTTTCAAATTGTAGTTTTGGTTTTTTTTTTTGTAACTATAATTCCAACTATTTTATAATTTTTCAAACGATTTCTTTGGGAAAAATTACGGAGTAGCTACCTACTTTTTCCTGTTTTTCAAATTCGAGTTTTGAAAATCTTTTCTAACACAATTTTACATTTCGAAAATTTTTTCCAAAAGTGTGAAAATTTTTATTTTTTTAATTTTGAAAAATTTTATATTTCAAAATTTTGATTTCATTTTCAGTTTTTTTTTTCAACTATCTTTTTAATTTCGAAAAATTGATTTTTTTTGATAAAATTACAATGTAGTAGTAGGATTCTGAAGCGTCGCAAAGTTGTTGCAAAATGTATTGAAAATTGTATTGCAACGAAACTGCGACACTGCCATATTATTTGAACTGGCAATCAATGAAAAGTCAAAAACGCGAAACATATGTTTTTTTATTGTCCTCGAAAACTTTCAGAAAAAGTATATCAGTTGAGCTGTAAAAACTTTTCTTTTTCACTTATAAGCGGCATTTTGAAAAAAATTGACTTTTGCAATCCGGAGTTTCGATAGGTCGTTCATAAAATTTTCTTTGCAACGTTGCCATTTCGCCAAAAAATGCCACTTTGAGTCGTTTCATGAATCAAACTATTCTGAAACCCCATATTTTTGAAATATTGTCTTATGGGAATTTTTGTAATTCATATTAAATTTTTGAAAAAAAAAATAAAATTGTTGTACTTTGAAAAATCTTATACTCAAAATTGTTCAGCTCTCACAAGTAGTTTTCACCAATGAAGCTTTCGCGTTTTAAAAACTTTTTGGAAAGAGAAACTAAATTCACTGCACTTGTTTGTTGAATGTTAAAATTTCATACGCGACCACTTGGAGTAAGCATGTAGTATTTCCCACACTGAGATATTTATTAGTAAACTTTTCAAATAATAAAAACACTTTTTTCATTAGAAATTGTGTAATTGATTTTGCATATTTTTTTAAATAAATTTTAATTTCATTCATTGATTCTATTTGATTTCCGCTTAATCGCGATTCGATAACACCAATGATTACTTCATCACTGTTATTACGCGTGAGATGCTATAATCCAATCAGCTGTTTGTTATCAAGAAAACAATGCAAAGAAAGAGACAATTAATTTTTCAATTTTCTTACAGCAACGCATGGCCATCGTGTAGCTTATGGATAATGCAGTGACCTCATGTTTTGTGGCGCTAGCTGCTTTACGCAACTTTTGCGTGAGTGCAAAAAAAAGGAGAATGCCAATGTAAAAGCAATAAAAGTTCGTTGGTCAATTTGGCGGCTCAAAGTGCTCGCATGACATTACAGCATTGCTTTCGATGGATTAAACTCGGAAGTTTCCCAAAGTGAGGCTGGGTGAAAGAGTAGTCGAAAATGGAGAAGAATATTGCCGTTACTAAGGCCCTCGGAGAGAAAGTGCGTATGAGTGGTATGTATGTATATCGGAAATTTCAGAGCTTCGTACCCCACTGCCACCCTTTTAAAAGGTTAAATTGAAATTATTTAATAAGTTAAATGAATTACAAAAAAAAATTATAGAAATCGAAATGGTTTTGAAAAGGCTATATTTCTAAACTATATTTAGAGGGTTGCCACATGTTTAAGAAATCAAATTCAAATTAATGAAAATATGTACATATGTATCCAAATGTTCGACGAAATATAATGAATAGCGTTGCCACCTTAATCTACTTATAAACAAGGTATATTAAATATTGGTGTCAAAGAAAATTAAGAAATCTTTAGTTTGAACATTTACAATAATTCAACCTAATTCATCAGCTAATTGATATGAATCGCAATGTTGGACGAAAGAGATTTAAGATTTTTAAAAATGTATACCCAAGTTTTATGAAATACTAAAATATGAGTTTCAATCGAAAGAGATTATGGCAAGCCTACCTTTTCGAAAAATCATACCGATCGTTCTTTCGAATTTCCTGTAGATGTGCTATAAGGTTTTATGTTTTGTAGTTAGAACTTTTTTATTGGTGCAGGGTGATTTGAAATATGATGAAATTAAAAAAACGGCATGCGGCATCACGAGTAAATATCTATATCTTGTATAGAAAATAAATAAAAGTACCCTTATTATAGGGGAAGGAACGCCATTTAAAATGAGCCTGGTTTTGAATGTGCACTACAATTGTGAGGAAAATAAAAATATGTCATCTTGCTTAATATAAAATAAACAAACATTTTTTTTGTTTTAAGGAAAAATCAGAAAACCCAAATACCGGGATCATCATATTAATGAAAGTTAAATAAAAATGTTAAATTTTTAAATGGAAGTTCTTTATAATTTACTCTAAATTCCAACCTACAGAAAACAAAGAGGTCGTTTTGTCAAAAGACCACAGATATATGTGTTTAGTACTTACATGAAAAGGATTGGTTCTACAAAAAATTTTACCCGATAGGTGGCGCAGGAGTCGAAATATTCGTAAAAAAATGGAATGTTTGGGCCAATTTTTTTTATATTTAGAACATATTATACTTAAATGGAAAGAAATAACTCCATAAAAATTTAGCCGTTAGGAGATTAGAGGACGATTTTTCTTTTTTTATTAAACACTAATTAAATAAAAGCTATTCATTAATTTTTTTTAAATTTTCTTTTTTTTTAACTTCATTTAATTTTATCATAATTAGTATGTTAGTTTTATAAGTATTTACTTTTTATAATTTTCTTTTTTTTCTCTTTTACATATTTGAATTTGAATTGAAAAAAACCTTAGGTATGTTTCCCTTCACGCCCTACCATGTAGAGTCTATATGTCTCTATGTATGTATGTACATATGTACACATGCTTGCAGTGAAATTATTGCACAAAGTACTGTAAATTCCTGGGCAAGTTAAAAAAAAAGTACAAAAATAATAGCATAAAAAAGCTATAAAATTAAAACCAAAACTGTGACAGTACTTACAACCAAAACGCACATACCGCATATACATATATGTACATATGTACATACAAATACACTACGCTGATCGACACACGCATGCACACAGAAATCCGTAGTTTTTCCCAATGAAAAAATAGAGCAAAACCAAAAGCCGGCGGAAAATTCAAATGAGAAGCCAAAGTGCTCATTCAAAAAATAAACATATGTATGTACATACCTACATAAGTAACATAAAGAGTAGTAGTAGAAGAAACAGACACAGCCGCCAACCAGCGGAGCAGCCGCACAATGAGCCAGTCGCTGATGACCGTGCCATCAGCTACAGTCATGTGAAAAATAATAGGGACACGAAATTTGGACCAGTTTTGACTTTTTTTTTTTTTGTTAAATGTTTATTATTTTTGTATAAAAATACAACTCATTATCTAATAAAAACCTTATGCATACATAAGTCCAAATTTCAAACTTTGTAGAAAAATTAGAAAAATTCAACAAAATTTTTCAACAACAGTTTTATAGCCCATTAAATTCTAGCTTAAGAAAATGCAAGTTTCACAAAGTACGTTCGACATTTTTTTTGTATGGAAGAAAATAATACCACCACCTAAAAAAAAAAAAAATATCAAAAATCAACGCGAATTCTAAATCAATTAAAACTTGACCTGGAATTTAAAGCAAGCTAGATTTTCTTTTATTTAATGAAAAGTTTGTTGAAAAATTTTGTTGAATTTTTATAATTTGTCTACAAACTTATATAGATAGCTTTTGTAAAATAATGAGCTGTATTTTTATAAAAAAAGAAAACAAAAGAATAATAGCCAAAACTGGTCAAAACTTCGTGTCGCTATTATTTTTCACATTACTGTATGTACAACGAAGACACCAGACGGCGTGAAATTTTCGAAGAAGCAAACACAAGCGGAGAGTGTGTGATGTGAACTCTTTTGCCATTGTTTTCGTTAATACACTACATTTGACTATTTTTATTGTAATTGTTGTTGTTGTTTTAAATATTGCCACTGCTACTGCTGCTGCTGCTGCTGCCGCTATGCTCAAGCCAAACCGAAACACAAAACATTTCGTAGATGTTTTCCGTTAGTGTCGTTATTGTTATTGTTATTGTTGGACTTTTCACATTCATCAGCGTATAAAAACCTAAAGCAACGATACAAATTCGAGCAATTGAAAAGTGGCAATCGCGCAATCAGCAACAAATAAGCGAAAAATATAATTAAATACTATATACGCAATATACAAAAAAAAAAAGAAAAAAATATATAAAATTAAGAGAATTTTTATATTAAAAGTGCACAGTTCTACACAGACAACCAGCGATCGCGTACGTAACGGGTCTGTAGCGAAGGAATACGTAACCTGATTATAGAAAAACTTTTACATATTCAGAAAAGGAAGCAGTTAAAAATAGCTTGCAAGGAGCAAAAAGGATTACGAAATAAAATAAAAATAAATAAATACATATATTTAAAAAATATTTGCAAAGTAAAATACATTTTCTAAAAAAAACTGTAAGCATTCTCCGCATTCCATTGCGTCTTGACAAAGCTAGCGAAAGCAAAAAAAAATATTAAAAAATACAAATAAATAAACTACAAAGTGTCCACAAATCACTGTTAACCTCAGTCGCGTGCGTGTCTTACTGCTATTCATTGCGAGTAGATTCGCGGCAAACGAGTTCGTGTGTAAGTGCTTGTTGGCTAAGAAGCGCTGCTTTTATTTTTTTTTGTATTTGACACTGCTAGGCGTGTGCTCTGTCAACGCCTTAAGTAACGCAACGAGTGTGTGCTTGGGTGTGAATACCGCCGACATACGAGTAATAAAAAGAAGCTTAACATATTTGGTTGAATTGCGTGAAAGTTTGGCACAACAACAAACACATTTCCGTCAACAATCTAATTCAAGTGCTAAATAAAAAAAAAAAAACAATTAAAGAACTGTAGCAGCAACCAGTTGGTTAAGAAGCAGAACAACTTAAAAAAAAAGAGAAAAAAACAGAACATACAGCACTAAAAATGGCAGATGTTTCGCATGAACTGGGCGCACTGCGTTTCGTGGTGGTAAGTTGGAGCGGGGGGGGGAGAAGAAAATATTTAATTTATCTATGTAATGTAGTGCATACAAGTAATACACAAAGCTTGAGAATGGTTGGTGAGCGGCGATAGCGGTTGCTACAACACAATTTTTAATTAAAAAATATTAATATATTAATATTAATTTAATTTATCGAAACATTAACAGCCGGTTTCACCAGCAATTTAAGTTGAAAATGATTTTTTACTTTCTGTCAATTTCCATATTCAATTCAAAAAGTTAAAATCATTTTTAACTTAAATTGCTTTCGTAAAAATTGCTGTAAATAAAACGAAAATTATCAGTTAATTTAGACTAAACTATAAAAAAAATGCTCAAAATATAAGATTTAAAAATGGTTCATACTGAATATGATTGATTCAAATAAAATTAAACTAAACTAAATGAAATTAAACAGAATTATGTACATACATACATATATACATATGTACATACGTATATATCTACATATATTAAATTAAACTAGACTAAATAAAACTCAATGAATTTTAATTACATATGTATATTAATAATAATTCAATTACGTTTAACTTAAATAAAATAAATTAAGTTGATTTCAAATTTAATTTTTTGTTATAAAATAAAAAATTCTTTCATTTTGACGCAGAAGTAATGACATAACTTTTTAAACATTTTTTTTAATAAAACGAATTTTAAAAGAGAAAATTGTATTTCATATTTTTAAGTAATTATAATTAAGTTTATTTTTAGCAAAAAAAAAACAGACTTAAAAAAAAATATATATATGTATATATATATATTTCATGATCCAATGATCGGATCTAAACCAGATTATTATGGGACCACCTCTGAGACCCTACCTTTCCGATGCAAAAAGAACTCGGTTGACGTGGTCCAAAGTTATGCGGTAACATATGGACATAAAAAAAATATTCCTACGAACTGATAACCTCCTCCTTTTTTGGAAAATATATTTAAAGATAAAGTAAATAAAAATAATATAAAATAAAACAAAATGAAATAAAACTAGACAATAATAGAAAAAAGTATATACTAAATATTTCAGGATAAATTTTAGTTAATATTTTTTCCGATTTTGAAGCTTTACATAAAAAATAAACTTCACAAAAAAACAACATTTTAAATGTTTTTTGGTTAACCGCTATATTATTTTTTATTTTAAAACATAAAATATAACATCAACTTGCATAGTTAAATTTTTTCGCAGTAATTAATTTTTGTTTGATTTAAAACCAGTTGTCAAATCGGTATCTTTTTAATTTAATAATAGGAAATATTTAAAAAAATATATAAAAATACATACATTTATTACAAAAAAAAAATAAAACAATAACATAAAATAAAAAAATAAATAAATGAAAAGAAAAACACGTAAGATCGATTTTTTCCTAATAAAAAGAAATAAAAATTAGATTTTTTTAAACCAAAAGTGATAAAGTTCGTTTTTTTTTAATAAAACAACGGAAAACAAAGGTATAAGTACAAATAAAGAAGTAAATATGCATATATGCGGAATTAAATCCATCTAAGTATTTTTTTTTTGATAATTTTCAAGTTAGTAACTAATAATTAAAAATTCAACTAGTGATTGTAGTGAAATTAAAATTTTTCTTAAATTAAAGTTTCTACTATTGCCTTTTTATAAATGCAATAAATTTGTAAAATAGAGTAAAATTTAAAAAATGTTTGAAAAAATTTTACAAAATGTGATCTTTAAAATT
>NW_023463480.1:0-13796 GCF_013731165.1 Rhagoletis pomonella | reverse complement strand
ATTGCGTCTGTTTCTGAGAGTGTTGCTGAAGACCGTGAAATGTCGATTCGTCGCCGTTCGCAGCAATTGGGTTTGCGAAACACATTTCGAACCGAACACTGATTTTGGTAATAAAATTCAATGATTTGCAAGCGTTGCTCGTTAGTAAGTCTATTCATGATGAAATGTCAAAGCATACTGAGCATCTTTCTCTTTGACACCATGTCTGAAATCCCACGTGATCTGTCAAATACTAATGCATGAAAATCCTAACCTCAAAAAAATCACCCGTTATTTTACAGAATTTTTCCTTGTATTAATTGATACCCATATTGTTATTCTACAATGCATCGAAACTTTTGAATAATTTTTTTATTAAATCACATTCTAGAAATTTCAAGGTTCTTTTAAAGAAAATCCTGATGTCAGGGAGAAAAACTAAAAATGCAGTTTTACTATATTTGGTCCGCAGTTTTGTAAATATAATGATTATTTCGTGTGTAAAAATTGACTCTCGCACGGTGTTATATAAATATACGTTAAGATTTAAACAGTTTTTCATTTCAAAATTTATAATATAAGCCCGTTTTCAATTGTGCTTTCAGCGGTACCAAGGGAAATTTCAAATATCTCGAAAACTGGAGCCAATCTAGAAAACAGAGGGATAGCATTAAATTTAGAAGCCTCAATTAGGAACCTGATCGCGGAGGTAGAGCCGGAAGAGGCCAACAGCGACGTGGAGATGGAGGAAGAATCCGAGCAGGTTGATCCGATGGACGACCTGACCGGGGGTTATGCCTCATCGACGTCTTCGCTGGGGGTCGGACGCATGCTTCGGCTTTATACGGAGGAGGAGTTGATCGAGATGTCGGAAGACGCGGTCAGCTCCACCACAGCTAAAGGGGCAGCCGACATCGTCCTAATCCAAGAACCTTGGGTGGTGGGACAAAACATTTGTGGGCTGAAAGCGCCGGGCTACAGACTGGTAAGTGGAGCCTCAACGGGGAAACCAAGGACGTGCATATTGATAAGTATCACACTAAAGTGTCTCTTTCTTCCACAATTTAGCGACGAGGACACAACAGCGGTCAGTCTAAGTGCAAACGGACGACCAATTAAGATGGCATCCATGTACCTAGCGCATGACAAGGAGGTGCCAACTACCTGCATTAAAGACCTAGTGGCCAGCAGCTAATTTTGGGAGGTGACGCGAATGCCCACCATCACACCTGGGGCAGCTCCGATGAAAACGAACGGGGTGAGTCACTTTTTAATTTCATACTTAGTTCTAAGCTTGTTATTGCGAATAGGGGGAATGATCCCACTTTTATTACAAAATCCCGAAGGGAAGTTCTGGACGTTACCCTTATCTCTGAGAATGCGGAATGTCTGGTCGGGAAGTGGAAGGTGCTTGAGGAGCACTCCTTTTCCGACCACCGATATATCCAATTCGAGGTATTAGGGGAAACGCCCAAGGTTCCTCTAACTAGAAACTTGCGAAATGCCAACTGGCATAGGTATCGGAAAGAGCTGGATAGGCTTTTGCCACAAGATAGAGAGCCGGCTACTCCAGCAAACCTAGAGGAGCTGGAATATCTTGTCGACCATTTTACGGGGGCCTGGTGGAATGAAGAAATCAGGATTTCACGCAAGAACTGCAGGAAAACCTTCAATCAGGCTACTGCGTCTGGTAGTGAGGGTCATTGGGAGACCTACAAGACAACGTTACGGGAGTACAAGAAGCTCCTAAGAAGGTCGAAAAGAACCTCATGGAAAGACTTCTGCAATGGGGTGGAGTCTATCTCAGAGGCAGGCAGGCTCAGAAAGATACTCTCAGGTACTGCCCAGAAAGCCCCAGGATGCTTGCAAAGACCTGACGGCTCCTGGACAGAGACCGAGGAGGAATCACTGGATCTGCTTCTTTGCACACACTTCCCGGGTGCCACGGATAGCATGCCGGTACAGCCACATCTAACTGGAGATCTTTCGGTCACTGGAGATTTCCTCACTAGGGAAAAGGTCATCTGGTCTATTGAGACATTTAAGCCCTATAAATCAGCAGGTCCGGATGGCATTGACTCCATACAGCTGCAGCAAACACTTCAGCTAAGCTCAGCGTGGCTACACGCTATAATTAAGGGAGTATTAGCTCTTAACCATATCCCTAGAAAGTGGAGGGAATCAAGAGTGGTGTTCATCCCCAAGGCAGGGAAGGTGTCTCACAATAACCCAAAGGATTTCAGGCCCATCAGCTTGTCGTCATTTCAACTGAAGGTTATGGAGAGACTGGTGGAGGTCCGTATCAGAGAGTCGGTTGGTGACAGACTCTCTACCACACAACATGCTTATACGAAAGGTAGATCTACAGAAACGGCGCTACATGAAATATAGAGAGATCACTAGACATCAAAGAATATACGCTAACAGCCTTCCTGGATATAGAGGGCGCCTTTAACAACATCATGCCGGGCGCGATAACGGCAGCACTGGCGGGCCTGGGCATCGACTCGCGCTTAGTTGCGCTCGTAAACCAAATGCTGAGATGCAGGGTGGTCCGGGCGGAGCTGGCGGGGGGTATCGTTGACCAGGTTCGTAGAGAGGGGCACCCCGCAAGGGGGAGTCCTATCCCCTCTATTATGGGTCGCAGCGGTAAACTCACTGCTGTGTGGCATGGAGGGGGGTGGCTGTAAGGTTATTGCGTATGCGGATGATCTTGCACTAACAGTAAGTGGGAAATTTCCACAGACTCTATGTGACATTATGCAGGTAAAACTGAAGGAAGTCGAGAGTTGGACAAAAAATAACGGGCTAGGGGTAAACCCAAGCAAGACAGAACTTGTACTGTTCACAAGAAGGTACAAAATCCCCCCATTGATAACACCAAGGCTGGCACAGACCACACTAAAATTAAGCGAATCCGCTAAATACCTGGGGATAGTCCTAGATAGAAAATTAAGCTGGATTCAAAACACCGAAGAGCGGGTGCGAAAGGCCACGGTTGCCCTATACAGCTGCAGGAGAGCAATCGGCCAAAAATGGGGTTTAACCCCGAAGCTAGTGCACTGGATATACACCGTCGTGGTGAGGCCCATACTTCTGTACGGGGTAGTGGTATGGTGGCCAGTGCTGGAGAAGAAAGTAAACATTATTAAATTACAAAAAGTGGAGAGAACGGCCCTGATCTGCATTAGTGGTGCTCTCCGCACAACACCTACTATGGCAATGAACACGATCCTCAACATCATACCCATAGATATTATGGGACGACAATACGCTGCGTTTGCAGCCCTAAGACTACAGGGGCTTAAAAGCTGGAAAGTGGCTCGCTGTGGTCACACTACAATTCTGAGAAACCGACAACTACCGAGTACAAAGGACTACTGTATACCAAGGCTCACTTTCACTAAAGGTTATAGCGTAACGCTACCTAGCAGGGAATCATGGCTCGAAGGAGTTCCGGGGTCTAGAGATGCCATAAGATTCTACACGGACGGCTCCAAACTAGAA
The DNA here is from genome assembly GCF_013731165.1 of Rhagoletis pomonella. Lineage (NCBI taxonomy): Eukaryota > Metazoa > Arthropoda > Insecta > Diptera > Tephritidae > Rhagoletis > Rhagoletis pomonella. The sequence continues at coordinate 10,310 of NW_023463480.1, read as the reverse complement.
AATAGGGTAGGAGGAGGCGTCTACTCGGAGAAATTGGGAATAAAAAGATCATTCCGACTACCTGACCACTGTAGTGTCTTTCAAGCCGAATTGGCAGCCATACAAGAAGCCGTTGACAGCCTAAAACTAGCTGTTATCGCCACTACAGAAATATATATATACTCAGACAGTCAGGCGGCCCTTATGGCGCTTGACTCTGTCACTATAAATTCGGAAACAGTTGCCAACTGCCGCAAATCACTTAACGTGATGGCAGAGCAGTTCGCTTTGCACCTGGTATGGGTACCGGGGCACAGTGACATACCAGGAAATGAGAAGGCAGACGAGCTTGCAAGGGCGGGTACTTCCTCTCCACTTTCACCAGCCTGGGAGAGGGTGGGTATGCCACTCGCTTCCTGCAAGCTCTTACTAAGGGAGAACTTCCTTGAAGAAGCGGCCTCCAGATGGGAGCGCACTGAAAACTGTAATACAACGAAGCTTACATGGCCAAAATGGGATGTACGGAGATCGAGAGAAATTCTCACTCTCAACAAAGGCGATATGTCACTGGCCATTGGTCTGCTCACAGGACATATTTTGATAGGAAGGCACGCAGAACGCCTCGGGGTTAGTCACAACGACTACTGCAGGAGCTGCCACGACGAAGAAGAGCCTGAATCAATAAGGCACTTACTCTGCGATTGCCCAGCACTGGGCAGGAAAAGACAGAAATTCCTAGGTATAGGTCTTCTAGACGATCTAAGCGCGACTGCTAAGTTTGGAATTCGGCAGTTGCTAAGGTTTGCAGACTCCACAAACTGGTTTAAGGAATAGGGGTTTTCTTTGGATCCATGTGGTATCACAATGGGCCCTGATCGGGCCTAAGTGTGCTGGCGCCCTCTGGGCCTAGCAGCCACTTCAACCTAACCTAACCTAACCTGGAGCAGATGTCAAGGTTTAGCGAAATCGATAGAGGTTTACAGTTATTTCCACCTGCCTCCATATAGTCGAAACAATGTGGGCTGTGCCTAAATGTATACATCTTCGGCAGGCTGATACTTCAACTAAAGAATAAAAATTTTAAAATAATCAAGTTAAGTGAACATCTTGCTTGATGTTTATTAAGGTGGTCAGTTGCTACTGGAAACAAGTAAATCTATAAAGAAAGACTTCCTTGACTATGTCTTTTCTATTCCGTCAGGAAAAACCTTGGTGCTGCACATTTCCTTGTTTTCCGCCTAAGCTCTCATTACTCTTACACCAGGGTAACACTTTTAGCGGGCACACTCACCACTTTTCCACCAGAAGGGCACTATAAAAAAGGTATGGAACAATCTTTTTGTTGAACGTTGAAGGGGGTTTTATTAAAATATAATTGGCGGGGAGAACACGTCTATTCGTCTCGATGATCGACAAATTGTGTTTTGTTTCATGTTATGTTGTAATTCATGTGTGTGTGTATGGAAGTACAATTCATGTATATATGTGTGTGTGTACGTGTGTTATGTGTACGTGGGTGGAACGGGCCGTGGTGAGTAGGCGATTCGGCAGGGTTGCTGCCATTTCACGGAGCCATTCACGGTCGAAAACGGGGGAACGGGCGAACTCATTTAGCCATCCCAGCCCACCTAGGCGAGGCTTCAGCCTAGCAGTTGCTGGAGTTGCTGCAGGGTTTCCACTACGTTGCTGATTCCGGTTGCACGACGGGGGCGTTGCGTAGGCTGGTGCCGGCGATGTGTGACCGCTGGAGCGCGATATCGAGCCCCAAGATGGTTCCAAGTGCGGTGGTCCTGCTGTACTGGTGGTCGCCGCGATCATGCTGTACTGCTGTCATGCGGCCTTCGCCGCACATAGTTGCGTGGCACTGGCGTCTCGATAATCGAACGTCCGAACATGCGATGCAACAGCGTGTGATGTGGTCGGTCGCATACTTGGCACCTGATGGGGGAGTCGCATTCTCTCGTTGCGTGGGATAGCGCCAAGTAATTGAGGCAGTACCCATGCGCTTGCGCGACTTGCTGGCGCTGCGGCGGCTGCATACTCCTAAATATGGAGCATAGGCGCAGATGGTGTGGGTACCTAGATAGCGGGCATCGTACGCCTTGCACATCTGATGGGCTCCTTTGTGGAAGCTTAGCACGGGGTGGTGCCGTCGGAGCGACGGCGGGACGAGGCGTGACATTGCGTGGCGCTGCGACCGGGGCTGTTGCGGTACATGGCGCAGCAGAACGCGGAGCTGCTACTGGCGGTGCTGCCGAGCGGGGCACGGTGATTGCCGAACGGAGAGTTGGAGTTGGTGCGGCTTCATGCATTTCCACGTCCATGTTTACCTACATTAGGGGAGAACGGACTTTAGTATAGCACAGGTGTAAGCAGTTATGAACATGATTGCTAGGCGTAAGCCCCTTGGTATGAGTTCGAGGATCCGGATTTAGGCACTTTTGATATTCTCGGTTTTTGTTACGTTTATTGCGGTTTGATGATTTTAGGTATTGGTATTCGCGCACTCGGTAGGAGAGGCGGTTGGAAGGAAACATAGCTTGACGAGCGGTCGAGTTAGTGTGCCGCTTTGTGTACGGAGATTAACTACGCGGACATGACCGTCGCAGCCATGATATATTTTCTCTATGCGGCCGAGCCGCCATTCCGTAGGGGGAAGATATTCGTCGGTATCTTTTATGGAGGTCTTTTAGATATTCCTCCTTCCATCGACGGCTAAATTCGTGATGGAGAACTTTAATTCTTTCCCATCGATTTGTGAGGGATAGGGAGTGCGTTTCTGGCTCGGGTATGGCCAGAAGTGGAGCTCCTCTGAGAAAATGCCCAGGGGTGAGGGCTGTGAAATCGGAGGGATCTTGCGAGAGGGTACTGAGAGGACGTGAATTGAGAACGGCTTCAACTCGAGCTAATATAGTGGTGAACTCTTCATAAGTAAATTTTTAATTACCAGCGATTTTCTTGAAATACACTTTAAAGCTTTTTACGGCGGATTCCCAGAGTCCCCCCATGTGTGGAGCGCTAGGGGGAATAAATTGCCAATTAATTCCTTGGGGTGCATATTTCTTTATGATTTCAGGCGAGACTTCCTTAATAAATTGGATAAATTGCCTTTCAGTGGCCATTGTCGCTCATTATTTTTGAGGGAAATCCACGCCTTCCGACAAAGCGGGCAAATGCCGCGAGAAAAGCTACAGTTGTCAGATCTGAACATACCTCAAGGTGTACCGCTTTTGTCGAAAAACATACAAAAACGGCCACAAGTCAACACCCGTAATGGTAAAGGGCAAGGAGAAATTGCAGCGTTCAGGTGGTAGAGCTGCCATGATCTGCGTGCGCATTTTCTGCTTATGTAGAGTGCAGACTTTACACAGGAAAATACATTTCTTTATCTGAGGCTTTAGTCGTGGGATATAAAGCTCTTGTCGGATCATTTGCTGCATAAGCCGATGTTCGGCGTGTAACATCAACAAGTGCAAATAATTTATGTACAGTGTGGCAAATGGGGATTTTTCGGGTATTATTATTGGGTGCCGCTCGCTATAACTCAAACTGGAGTTTGCCAGACGTCCATTGGCGCGTAGCAGTCCCTTCGGGTCTAGGAAGGGATTAAGAACTAAGAGTGGGCTCTTTTTATCTATTGGCTTTGATACCATCAAAAGTGCTATTTCCCGGTCATAATAGTGGGTCTGAGTAGACATAATCAGAGCGATTTTAGCCCGTTGCAGGTCTTGGTGTGCTAGTGCATGATGCGAGGGGTTAGGCGCTCCTTTCACTTTGTTTTTGAGGCGATTTATGAACTGAAACATATAAGCTATTACTCTGAGGCCTCGGGGGAACGACGAAAATCGCTCAAGGATGTCAGTATCATCCAATACGGCATGAAAGTTTTCAATTTTTCGACTTTCGGGGGGTATTATGTTGCGTTTGGGGGTTTGTGGCCAGAATTCTGGTGATTCTGTTAGCCAGCTGGGGCCGTTCCACCAGAGTGAGGTTGTGGCGAGGTGCAGGGGTTTGCTACCTCTTGTGCCAAGATCGGCGGGGTTATCAGCACTGGCTACATGTCGCCAAGTTGCTGGCCCAACTAAGTCAATTATTTGGGCTGTGCGGTTTGACACATATGTCTTCCACGTATGGGGTGGTTTTTCTAACCAAGCTAGGACTATTTCAGAGTCAGTCCATAGGTATAATTTGCGATTGTTCAGGCTTAAGTGGGTTTGAACAGTGGAGGCTAGTTTAGCAAGGAGGAGCGCCCGCATAGCTCAAGCCGTGGTAGGCTTACGGTCTTTAGCGGAGCCACTTTGCCTTTCGCGACTAGCAAGTGGCTGGTTGTTTCGCCATCTTGTTGGGTGCGCACGTATATAGTAGCGCAGTATGCCTTTTCAGAGGCGTTGCAGAAGCCGTGCAGTTCGGCTCGATGTACGGGAGATTAGTTTACCCATCGAGGGATTTGTATTTCCGAAATAGTGGTCAGATTGTTGGCAAATTGGGACCATTTTATCAAGCGTAATGGTTTAACTTGTTCATCCCAATCTGTTCCGTCTAGCCACAATTCTTGAATGAGTACCTTTGCTTGGATCAAAATTGGTGCAAGCCATCCTGCGGGGTCAAAAAGTTTTGCCACAGACGACAGGATTTGCATTTTGGTTTTTGCGGATATTGCAGATATTGACTCAAGGTATATGAGAATAGATCTGATATCGCATTCCATCGTATTCCCAAAGTTTTGGTGGTACTTTCTTTTTCAAAGATGAGGAAGTTTGTGTCTAATATGTGGCCTTTATTTATATTCTTTAATATTTCGGGGTGGTTATCTTTCAAGGGGAACCCTCCGCAGTTGAGGGCTTGGATCACTTGAGATAGTGATTCACATGCTTGGGGTAAGCTGTGGCTTCCCGACAGGATATCGTCCACATAAGTTTGTGTTTTTAACACCGGGGTTGCTAGAGGCAGTTTTTATTTTATATCGTTTGCCAATTCGTGAAGTGTTCGAATGGCAAGAAAGGGGCGCAATTTACGCCAAATGTCACCGTTTTTAATTTGTATTCGCGTATTGGACTACTAGGTGACTTGCGAAATGTAATGCGCTGAGAATCTTGGTCGTTTTTATGTACAAGGATTTGTCTGTACATTTATTCGACATCCCCGATGAAAACGTTTTTAAACATGCGCCAATTTAGTATTAGGAGCATTCAATCAGGTTATAGTGTGGGTCCCGTATACGTAATACGTCATTTAATGAATTTCCTGAGCTTGTGCATTTCGAGGAATTGAATACAGCTCTTACTTTTGTTGTAAGTTTTTCTGGCTTTATTACTGCATGGTGTGGGAGGTAAAATGAAGTATATTTACCTTTTGTAATTTTTTCATATGACTCGACTACTTCCATATGATTTAATTGGAGGTATTCCTCGAGTACATTGTCATACGAGGTCTTTAGCTCGCCTTTTTTAAGCAGGTTTTTTTCCATACTTAAAAATTGCTGAAGTGCTGAGGTTCGAGAGTGGCCTAAGGCGAGTGTGTCGGGAAATTGAGGCTTGAATGGTAGCCGTACGACGTAGCGGCCGTTTTTTGATCTTGTGGTTGTGGCTTTATAATAGCCCATTAGAACTTGAAGGGAGATCTCCCTATGTGAGGAATAAAAGAGGACGCCCCTTAACCTTATTTCTGAGCAATAAGAGAGATTTGTCGGTTTTGTACTCCTTTATTACTCGTTTAGGAGTCAAATAAGAGATCTCCTAAGCGAGCGACGAAATATTGCTCCCTGAGGCATGATTTCCGAGCAGTAAACGAGATTTCTCGGTTTTGTACTCCTGTATTGCTCGCTTAGGAGCTTAATGAGAGATCTCCTAAGCGAGCAATTAAAGAATGCTCCCTGAGGCATGATTTGGGAGCAATAAGCGAGATTTGTCGGTTTTGTATCCGTTATTACTCGTTTAGGAGCAAAAAGTGATGTCTCCTAAGCGATAAATCCAAGAGTATTCTTTTTGATTGATAGGAGAGCAATACGCACCTCGCCCAAAAGAAATTTGTGTTTTCGAAAAAATTTATCATACAAAAAAAACAACAGAAAATATTTCTTATAGAAGCATTAGGAGCACACAATAATTTAATTTGGATAGCACACAGATTTTAATAAAAGTCCGTTGGTATGTACTTCAACTTTTGTTTAAATATATTAAGTATGTATTGTATTACTTGTAAATGCACCCTTAAATACTTTTCAGATTGCGCAAATTAGTGTCAGCATTTAAGTGTGACCCCCGGGTTTAAACATCGCATGGGTGACAAAGATGTCAGATAAGCAAAGTCACCTTCACAATTTCCCCGCTTGGTGGATTCCTGAACTCGCAAGCATCCTTGACACCCAGGAAATCATATAGGAGTACATACTTATATGTGCATATAGGTGCATATAATTCAAATCTTATCTTACCGTTTTGTTATTATTATGTTTTAATTTCATATGATTTCTCTGCAATATATTTCTAAAATTAAGCAATTATGTAAGATGTATCATTTGTGCTTTATTTTTAAGATCTTGTAATATTGCACAAATGCATGTGATTAAAAAGTTAAATAAAAAAAATTTAATAAATAGCAAAATCCATTTGGCTAATGTAAAATATTCGTTATAATTGCTCTCTTATTACTCCTACAGGAGGTTTTCGGGATGTCTCTAATGGGAGCGCTCCTTTATTGCTCGTTCGGGAGGAATATGGGATGTTCTCTATGTGCACTCCCTTGTTGTCTTTTTGGGAGGTTTCTGGGAGGTAACTATGGGAGTACTACCGTATTGCTCTATTAGGAGGTTTGTGGGATGATAATTCTGTGTGTGCTCCCCGATTGCTCGTTTAGGAGGTAAAAGGGATTACTCCCCCTCCTAGGACATCCAATGTTAAAGGGAGTATACAAAATTACATGCTTATACACAGAAGCATAGGGAGCAATGGGGAGTATTCGTATACTCCCAAGGGAGTACTCACCGAGCAATCGTACGATGCTCCCAAGTTCTACTGGGAGTCTTCACAATACTTATCTTCTGGGGTAATGACTTCTAACTACCAAAATCTTCTTAATTGAGAATTGAGGTATTCGTTTGAAACTTGAGTTGTGAACACCGATATTTTTTCTTTTATTTGGCCGCTCAATATCCATCCAAAGATGGTATTTTGGGCTATTTGAAATTTTCTCAATGCCTTCTAGCATTATTTGGGGGATTAGGTCGCTGCCTAATAGGATATCAACTTGCGCGGGGGTGTGGCAGTTGGGATCCGCAAATTTTAGGTGGACAAATTTTTGGCGATCTTTGCCATTTACTTTATAGCTTGGAAGCATATTTGTTAGTTGCGGCAGAGCTATGGCGTGTGCCTCTATTCTTACATCCGCATTGGGGGAAATCAGGGTTAATGAGCAGATTTTATTAGAGTTTTGTATTACTCTTCCACCCATTCCCGAAATTTCAAAGTTTGAGTTTGTGGTTGGGAGTTTTAGCCGGTTTTGTACTTTTGATGAGGTAAACGATCTTTGTGAGCCTTGATCGATTAGAGCTCTAAGCTTGAATACTTCTCCTCGATGTTCAATCGAGACAATCGCGGTTGGCAGTAAAATTTTGCTTTCATTTTCGGAATGAAGCGCTTGTATATTTGCTGTTTTCGAACTGCATGGTTTCTCGGTTTCGTTTTCGAGAATTTCGGGGTGTTCGGGTCTAGCTGTTGCAACTAGCCCTGTGGCTCTTTGCGAGTTAGAGCTATTTTGGGGGGTAAAATTATTAATGTGGAGCATCGAGTGATGCCTCTTTTGGCAGTATACACAATTGAATTTACTTTCACAGTCTTTTTGCATGTGAGAGTGTGAGAAGCAATTTGTGCAAAGTCTATTATTTCTAGCGACATTATATCGTTCGGTTGTTGTAAGTTTTTTAAACTTCACGCAAGCTCTTAACGCGTGACCTCCTTTACAAAATTCGTATGACATACGTTTGTTTTGTTCTGCGATGAACGATTGAGTTCTGTTGAAACTTCGATTATGTAAATTATCGTTACTGGCTTGGGGTCTATTGTAGCTTCTATTGAGGTCGAGCTGTGTATTTTTCGGCTTTGATATTTTTCTATCTACCCTTTCTGCGATTTCGAATTGGGTAGTGAGGAATTCTTTCATTTGTTGCCACGTTGGGCATTTTTTTTGGGATGAGAGCGGGGCACCGAAATTGCGCATATGGAAACTGTGCATTTAGACATTATTTCGGTTTCAACCGAAACTGTGCATGTATGCTTTATTTCGGTTTTTACCATATGCATTATTTCGGTTTTAAACCGAAACTGTGCATGTATGCATTACTTCGTTTTTTTTCATATGCATTATTTCGCTTTTAAAACGAAAGTATGCATATGCATAATTTCGGTATTTTCTCATATGCATTATTTCGGTTTTCAACCGAAACTGTGCATGTATGCATTACTTCGGGTTTTTCATATGCATTATTTCGGTTTTCAACCGAAACTGTGCATGCATGCATTATTTCGGTTTTTGTTATATGCATTATTTCGTATGCACAGTTTCCATATGCACAATTTCAGGGTGCCATGAGAGCGATTGCTCCCATAAGAGTAACGATTTTTCTGGTAAAGTTGCAGCGCATACGTTTACCAGAATAGGGTCCCAGCTATCAGTGGGAATGTTTTGTGTCGCGAGAACCGACAAACAGTTTGATACAGTGGACTGTAATTTCATGAATTCTTCGCTTGTCCCCTTTTGAATTTTTGGCAAGTTCATTAAAATCGTTATTTGATTGTCGATTCTCATATCGTGATTTTAATGCTTCCCAAGCCAGATTAAAATTATCGTCACTAAGAGCGAATTGTTTTACTATAGCGCCTGCTTGACCTTTTGTTTTGTATCTGAGGTGATACAGTTTTTGCGCTTGAGATAACTTTAGATGATTTATGTATACGGCTGTAAACATGTCCCGGAAGGACGGCCATTGTTCATAACCTCCATGAAATACTTCTGTATCACATGCTGGCACTTTAAGATCATACATCTGAACTTGCTTCTTGGATTTGTATTTGGGGCAGCTCTACTCTCAGAGGTGGAGTAGGTGCATTTAAAGGCTTTATTAATTTTAGTTGATCGGAAATCATAGCCTTTGTTTCTTCGTATTGGTCTAAGCAATTTTCATATTTGGCGTAAGCCGAGGATTTAAAATTTTCAGGTAAATCTGAATCCTCAGTTTCAATTATGGCGTCATAAGCCGATTGGAGACGTGTCCAAAAATTATCAAGACTGTGGGTTTTTACTTCCAGGACTGACTCTGAATTGTCTTGGATAGGGGCTGCGGGAAACCTAGTGCAGTATCTTATTAGACTGTCACTTTCCGAAATAAATTTTGCGGCCGAAAAGTCTTTGGTCTTTTTTTGCTTCGTACCCTGTTTTGAGCGTGTAGCTTCTGCAGGGGTGCTTTGATGCTTCGTCAACCATTTTCGGTAGATCTAGCAATTGAGGTGTTTTCGGTTCTTTGATGGGAGACTTGTTCGTTTGCATTTAAATGTGAACTCGAGAATTTATAAAATTGTTTTTTTTCTATGTATTTTAATACCCGCGAATGATGGAATAATATGAGTGCCCGTATAGGCGATCGGATTTTGACTTACTTTTCTTTATAGTAACACAATGTATCCGCAATACTCTCTTTCGTGTTTTATTATTTACGTGCTTATGTATTATTTATTTTATTTTTTTTATATTTTTTTTTAGCTTTTTCCGGTTTTTCTCCGTGTATACTGCTTTAAGCAAATAAATGAGTAACCTTCGATTAAATTAGTCAGGTTACGTATCGCCTTTTTACTTAATATAACCGCTCTTTTATTATGGATGTTTTGTAAAGACAAAAACTTTGGTTTTTATTTTGTCCCTTTTTTTCTAGGTATACGAATTACAGCTAGTGAGCTGTGAACCCGATCAAATTAATTTAATTAATATAAAGAACCGCACTATTATGGTTTTTACCGCACTTTTTTAACAATGTAAATGTTATGTAGATATATACGCGTTTTGGAGGTTTATTTAATATTATTAGGATAATACTATTAGGATGTATAATTTATTTGAAAATCTATTGCTCTGATTTTCTTTGTAACGGGTGATTTTTTTGAGGTTAGGATTTTCATGCATTAGTATTTGACAGATCACGTGGGATTTCAGACATGGTGTCAAAGAGAAAGATGCTCAGTATGCTTTGACATTTCATCATGAGTAGACTTACTAACGAGCAACGCTTGCAAATCATTGAATTTTATTACCAAAATCAGTGTTCGGTTCGAAATGTGTTTCGC
>NW_023463479.1:0-13798 GCF_013731165.1 Rhagoletis pomonella | reverse complement strand
TGACCATGAAAAAATCAACACATACCTTGATTGAAAAAACCATTGTGCTTTTGGCTCGTTATATCTCGGGTTCTAATGATCGTAGAGGCTTCATCTTAACGTCATTTTAAAGCTAGGAAACGGGCTTAAAGTTTCTATACATAAGATGGTCAAGATTGTCCTAAAGCTAACTTTTCTATTAACAGTTAAAACTTTTTGAATTTAATTTGCATAATGAAGACCAGTAAATTAGGGATTTAAAATTATACCATCGTAATCCTTGTTGAATTCTCTATAAAAAACATGGTTAAAAAAAATTAACGTTTTTCAAGAACTATTTTTAAAATAGTTTTCTTTATGATGAGATGGCTTATTTTGTGAGAATAAACAATTATTTGTAATTAGCAAAACGCAGATTTTATTGCGGACTCCGGCAGAATATCGCTTCGGCAACAATATTTGTTCCACAACTTTTTCAACCCATATAGATATTCTGGCGAAATCGCCAATAAAGTATAAGTATTTGAATTTTGGTTTTAATGTAGCCACGCCCATTTCTAGAATATTCTATATATGGATAAACATACACACGGAGACTAATATGAAGACGAAGGCGAATAGGAAGACTACTACGAAGAGGAAGACTAGGATAAGAGAACTCCCACGACAGTCGGTTCTACGTACCGGAGTGACTCGGATTTTACCCGACCAAGGGCTGTTGTTTCGGCGATCTAACCGTGTTTAGGTCGGTGAAATATCTCAGACGTTGTTCGTCCATAGTGCTACATCTGCTACGTACTCTTCTGCTCAGGGTTGGTATCGAGTCAAATCCTGGGTCTGAAACTTACACCACAACTCCACCTCAGTCAAGCGCAACGATTGCAATGGGTGGAGTCACCTCAGAGTCTACTCAGGCCTATGTACTCATCGGCAGTGGACCACATCATTTGTGGCTCCCTCCTGCTCAAACAGAACTGCTTCCACGGCAAACCCCAGTCCGCCTAAGCAGTTCAACACAAACACCACATCACCACAACACAATAGATCACACCACAATCACGACATACAATAGACACAGCCGCAATACCACCCACACGCCGCCGCCAACAACTCCTGGTTCCTCAAACAATCTGCACGGTATTTCAGTCCAGGATATTCCGTAATGTGACTTCGGTCAAGTGCAACACCTGCCTTGGCTGGTCTGCGCACTATGCGAGGTTGGACGAGGAATTTCGAGGGCCCGTCTTGCGCTGCACGGTCGCAAACCCCGCTCAATCTGTAAATGGCTACTCCCGTCGTTCCAGACATCTGGAAGACGGGGAGAGTGGTCCCACTGCTCAAGCCGGGGAAAACAGCCAACAAAGGAGAGTCTTATCGCCCGATAAAACTCCTTTTCCCGGAAGCAAATACACGTGGCCTAAACTGCAACCCCTCCTGTGATAGAACTATTCTAGTAGCGTTGGATCTGTCAAAGGCGTTTGATACCGTTAGTCACTCCAAGCTACAAGAAGACATATATGCGATATCTCTCCCACAGAGACTCAAACGGTAGTCGGCGAATAATCTGAGTGGCCAATCCTCGTCGGCAATGTTTAGAGGAAAATTGAGAAAACCTAGAGAAACAAAACAGGGAGTTCCACAGGGTGATGCCCTTTTCGATTGTATCTTACGATTGTTTGATAATGGCGTCTGGGGATGGAATTGATGACTTGTGCTCGAAGGTAAACGGTTACCTCTCCGAGCTTTCTCGCTTCTTCACTGCTAGGAGCCTAACCCTCTCCCCTACAAAATCCTCAGCAACACACAGAAGCAGGTCAGACTAAAACTGGGAATTCACGTCGATGACGAACCAATCCCAACGGTGAACGACCCGAAGATCCTCGGAGTAACCGCTCCCTCTCAGCGCATACAAACGCAATTGTGAACAAAGTACAAAGACGCAACAAGGTCCTTAAGTCGCTAACCGGCAGCAACTGGGGCAAAGACATAGAAACTTTGCTGGCAATGTACTAGGCAATTGGCCGGCCCGTTCTGAACTATGAAACGCCTGTGTGGTCGCCGGTAGTAGCATGCAGTCGATGAAACTGCAGACCTGCCAAAACACGGCACTCAGGAGCGCGATGCGTTTTAATGTCGCCAGAACATCGCCTGCCGGACGAGGCCCATATGCTCCCCATTAAAGAGCACAACACAATTCTCTGCAAAAAGTTTCTAGTTAGGAGCCACAGACGTGGTTACCCAATAGACAACTGCCTGCCCTCGCCCAGGCACGTCAGGAGGCATCTCTACGAACTGACGGACGAAGTCCAGAGGTTCATCAAACAACCGCTGGACCATCGGCTTGCCGACAGGCCGTGAACGACATTCACAGAGATTCAGTCTCAAGTTATATAGCCTCTCGACCTGTGAATGCCGTTCTGGGCACACAACTACCAGACGTGGAGGAGGCAGAGCTTTGTCTGCCTCGGGAGACTCGGACCGCAATAGCACAACTGCGCTCTGTTTACTGCAGCAAGTTGAACTCATACCTGTGCAGAATAAACGGAAATGTGCTAAATGAATGCCCGGCATGAGGAGAGACGCCCCATGATTCACAGCATCTCTTCGCATGCCCCTGAACCCCATCCTACTCACGCCACTGTCCCTATGGACATACCCCATAGAGGCTGCAATTTTACTGGGGTTACCGCTAGTAGAGCTTGACGACAACGATTGAGCGACAACCCGATCTGGGCGGGGTTGTTGTAGGAGCTACAACAACAACAACGAGAAGAAGTTCTATCTAAGATGCGATCCAGTAGGAGTCCGGAATAGTGGGAGATAGTCAGATTTTACTGGAAATCGATCCCGTACTCGGTTCTCTGACTATCGAGAGGACAAAAAAGAGAGTAAGTAAGGTCCTCTCTCTGTCAGAAGTTACCAGATTAAGTCGGAAAATTTTTTGCTGGTAAATTCTGGTAAATGTGTTAAACGATCAGCTGTAGTGTGTTTGGCAACCAAATTGTAAACAAAAGAAAATTACACTCCGCTAATTCCTGTTGAAAAGTATTTAATTACTTGTTTAAGTGGATTCTTATGAATTTTAAAATATTTTTGGTTATTTACATGTGTGAGCTGAGTGTGCTTACATACAAAATAAGCAAAAATTTACAACTAAAATTTTGAGGTTATGTTGAAGTTGACAGAAGTTAACATTTTTTACTAAAAAGCGATCCCATGCACTTCAATGTTGAGCTGCCTTTACATGAGGCGATTTTTCGGCAGGCGATAATCGGATGCAAAAGTTGACTTGCTGTCTACTTTGAAGGAAGCGATTTTTGAATCACTATTTAAAAGAGCGATTCTTCCAGAGCAATGTTGAATCGCCTCATGTAAAGACAGCTTAACTCTCTCGCTTTGAGCGAATTTTTATTTTTTGACAGTTTTGCTAGTTAGACCGAGAAATATGGGATAGCACCTCGAGCATGGCTCACAAACATAAAAAAAACAAATTTACGAAAGAAATTTTCTGGCAACACTAACATATTATCAGCTGGCGAATGTTTAATTTTAACCTCAATATGTAAATATATTTTTAAACCATAGCTAATATAAGTAAGCGCTATACATTTTTTCGGTTCAATTAATAAAGTTTTGAATATCTTCGACTTTTCATCACTGAGAATGCAATTTTTTAAAGTTAAGCCATTTATTAAGCGTTTACGAAAGGAGTGAAGAACATAGCAACAATGATACCAATGGGAACCATCAACTGGTTGTTTGTGTGTGGGCTGGCGTTCTGCATGGGGGGAGTAGTGGTTTTGAGTTTTATGCCGCTGAGCTCAGGTAATTCCAAATACATACATACATGGATTTGATTTAAATTTGCAATTACACAAGCATGCTCTTTTTGTAGATTGCATATGTCCACTGAGCCGTGGACGTACCAAGGCTAGTTCGGAACTCAATAAAGTGCCTGTTGGTGTTCAAGAATCTGCGCCGAAATCCATTCATAAATTAGCAGTACTAGTGCCGTTTCGAGATCGCTTCGAGGAGTTACTTCAATTCGTGCCACATATGACAAAGTTCCTTCAACGACAAGGCATTGAACACAAAATCTTTCTACTTAATCAAATCGATCGATACCGCTTTAATCGTGCCTCCCTTATAAATGTCGGTTTCCGATTCACGAGTGAAGTCTACGACTATATTGCCATGCATGATGTAGACTTATTGCCTATGAATGATGCATTGATTTACAAATATCCCAGCGATGCGGGTCCACATCATATAGCTGCACCTGAGTTACACCCGAAGTATCACTATGAAACGTTTGTCGGTGGAATATTACTTGTGCGTTGTGAACATTTCGAACAAGTCAACGGTATGTCAAATAAGTACTGGGGATGGGGCTTAGAGGATGACGAGTTTTACGTTCGCATTAGAGATGCAGGTTTAAGAGTCACACGGCCGGAAAATATTAAAACTGGTGTAAATGACACATTTACGTATGTTTTGTAAAAATCTTAAGATCAATAATTCATTAATACTTTTGTAACCTTGCAGCCATATACACAATCGCTATCACCGCAAGCGTGACACCCAGAAATGTTATAACCAGAAGGAGATAACTAGAAAACGTGACCGACAAACTGGTCTTAATACGCTGAAATATAAAATATCAAAAATACAGGAAATGTCTATCGATGGAATTTCCATAACAGTTTTAAACATTTTGCTCGAGTGCGACTTGGCAGACACCCCTTGGTGCGACTGCTCTGGTAATGCTGCAGTTGCTTCTGCTGTGTCAACTTGATTTGCTTTTAAATCGACTGTGCTATGAATTAGTAATAAAGTTCTTGTCTAGGTTTTATGTATCTTAATTTTAATATTTTACGTACTATGTTATAGTTCCTTAGTTCAATAAAAAATGTTACAAGCTTTTACAGAAAAAATGGGTAAAGATAATTTTAGTTTAATATACGTGCACCATGCCGTACAAGAATGTCCAGAAGAGCACATAAGTGCATAGGCCGCCCATAAAGTTATTAGTCAAAAGACTCTGACGATTGATGAAAAATTTGCGCCACTGAGTACCTGATTTCGCCAAAACCAAGAGCCACAATACGAAGACGGACACAAAATAGAAGAGGAAACCAAGCAAACCGTTGAGCCCCAGAATGCCTAGAATTAATTTATTCGCTATATATATGTGCAAATTTAGCAAATAAATTGTATGAACACCTACCGGCAGCGCAGCCGGACAAAGCAGCCATTGAAGTGCGGCAGTACTCCACGGCAGATATATTTCCGCGTATGGCGGCTTCACTATAAGCGACAATCTCACCCGCTTTGTTATTTAATTTGTTACTCATATTTAAAGGATTATTTACTAGAAATTATTAGCAAACTAGTGGAATATAGCTAATTGAAAAATAAGCAAATGTCAGTGCACAGCTGTTTTAATATTCGATCATTTATTTAATCGATGAAATTTTTAGAAAGAAATCGATTGCAAGAAATTTGTTAGGTTGGTTTCAGAGGTTATTAGTTTTAAAATTAAATTTTTATTTAAACTCTGTTCAGCATTATATAAATTTTCATTTGAATAACTTTGCATACTGCTCAACGATTTCGCATTAATAACTAAATAAATGAATAAATTATCGCATAACGAAACTGCGTGTGCCAACTCACTTTAGTCGGTGTGCTTACTAAACACAGCCCGTTGATGTAGGTCGATTAAATTCCGATTGTTAGATTCGAGTACAAGAAAGCGATGAATAGTTATACATTTCCGCTCAAAATTACTTTATAAGATTGCAGATTTAATCAAGCACAAATGTTTTTAACGAGGCATTTATTTACATAATATACTAATGTACTAAAAGGAATTGTTTGCTGTTTGTGTTGTCGTATTATTGCTAAAATAGGAACTCGGTAGTAGATTTCCAGCTTGAAGGCATTTTTCATCGGAAGCACTTCCGGTTTTATTAGATTACAGAGCTAATAAAACTATGGAAATCTTGTATTTTACCAAAATAAGTGTATATAGTTAAGTTAGTTAGTTTCAATCACAACAAATTTTGAGCTCCCGCAAAGTCCAGTGGACACTTTTTTCATTGCAAATTACTTAAGTTTGTTTTAAAACTTCATTAAAATAAGTAATTTTAACATTACTTAGCACGGTTGGCTTTGCATTTGTTTACACAAGCAATATAGAGGAAGTTGTTTTATATATCCAGAAAATTTTCATAAAACGAACCTGACATCTTTGGGCATTTATGTAGCATATACCCATATTCATAAATATGCATGTATACATGAGCAACAATTCTATTGAAATTTAAGACAAAATATCATGTGATATTAGGAAAACTTGTAAATGTTTTATAAATAAAATTCTGAGGCCAGTCAAACAGACTGACTCATTTCTTACTCTTTTTGGTGTAATAAATTGTGACTTGAATATAAGTAAAAAAGTTCACGTAGAAGTAAAAGTTTATTAAAAATCAGAATTATAAAGTACATTTGCATTTAAGACTCAGAAAAGCGTCCAATATGACTCCTTCTAAGAAGGGAAATATGCTGTTTTAAGACACTTTTTCACCTCATAACGAGGATTACGATTCAGAATTCTGAAACTTTAAGGACTTTAAAATGGGTCCGAATGCTTACAATGAAATTTAAAAATGGAATTACAAAGAAACCTGTAAGTTTTATACATGCCGCTAAAATGTGATCGATGTATTTCTCTGAATGAATTGCCGTAAGCATTTGTGAAGATAAAATTACCTAACTCGACTGGATTAAGCCCGGTCAAGAAATATTAACACCATTCCTTTATCAAAAAAAAGGAAACGATTGGTCAGAATTGTAAGAAAATATTAATTTATCACATTATCTTACCAAATTATTTGAAAAAATCTGTTTCGCGCTTTGCGATATAAACAACCATTAGATCTCCCGTTTATGAAACTTGTGAGTTTTTGCAAATTTTGGGTTCGCATACCTGTTTCTTTTTTATGTTTGAAGAAAAACAAAAGTTTTTACATTTCATACAATAATTTATTATCGTCTTTTATTTGGAACAAAATATAAAAAATTATTATAATATACTTTACTTATCGTATTTAGTTACAGCTAGAACTGATTTATTATAAAAAAACTAAAAGAAAAAAAACTAAAACAGAAATAATTAATGACGCATTTTAATATCTACAATTGCGTGAACGCGCGTGAAAATAATTGTTTATATTTTATATTTGTTTATTTTAGTTTATGTTCAATATTAATTTAAGCCCAATTCTTGTCTGACAAGTATGAAGTGTACAGAATATACTACATATACATACATATTGGCAAATAAAGTGATTAAAAAATATTTAAATATAAAAACGAACGTATTAGCTTGAGAAATCCAAGAGCTGTTCACATACAAGTTTTTATAAGTATGCATATGTGCATACATACATACGCATGTTGATTTATATATGTACGTACTTTAAAATGTTACACTATTTCTGTTATATATAAAATCTAAGTTTGGGTTTTTTTTTATCATAAGTGGTCTATTGTTGTTGTGCATTTATTTGTTATTGTTATTATTATGTAATTGTTAATAAGCTATGCACGTACGTTTTATGCGTTTACATAATTGTAGATAAAACTAAATTGTGTTTTTATATATTTAAGAACTATTCGCTGTGTTTATATTTATTTCGTTTTCTCAGTTGTTTTTTTTTGTTATTTCTACATGTCTGTATGTATAATAATATCAATTTTTGATACATTTTGTGTTTTTTTTTTTCGTTTTAACCTACTAAATAGAATAAAAAAGCGAACATTTCTGTGCGTTTGGAAAGTTGCCGCAAGGAAATTCGCTGCTAAAGCTCAAGTGACTGAAAATCGCATTAAAAGTTACTGATACTTCACATCTATTTCTGCTACTTTTTTCTTTATAATTAAGTATTACTTTTATATTTCTGTGTTCGCATGGAATATTTAGTAGCTTATGTCGAAAAGCTGACTTTAGTATAATGCGGCATTCCCTTTATTCTTTAAACGACGAGGCATTTTTTATGAGACTTAAAAAGGATATTGGCTTGCTTGTATCGGAACTATTATTTGCCAAAAGTTCTTCAACTGCTCGTCGCCAGTGAGAGTCATTCGCAATCGTATGCTGCGAATGCCGCATCATACTAAAGCCAGCCTTTCGACATAATATTACATATACTTGCGCATTACTTTTAGTTTATTTAAAAAAGTTTTTTTCATTGAATGTATAGAAAAGTTCATTGCTACTGTGTACGCTTTTTAATTTAATAGTTAGTACATATGTACATATAAACTTACATACAAATTTATTTATTATATTATTTATTGATTTCTATTATCGACTACGTGTTTATGGTTAAGGTTAAAAAATTTTCAATCAGTCGAGCATTAGTGTTATTTATTGTTTCTTCTGTGTGTAAGTGTATGTATGTATGTTTACTAAACTATGTTTTTGTGCTATGTTATGTTATATATTTTTACAATACAACGTTTTTTAAGTAGTTGCTTATATGCGTTTTTTTTTGTTTCTTGTCAGCATTTCGTCGGCAGCTCGTTGCTCGTCCACGCTCATTGCTCGTCCACGCTCATCTTGCTCGGCCACGCGTTCTCGTTCGTTGTTCAGCTTTCTTTGCCTGTTTGCAAGCAGTTTAGAGCTTTTCTGTGCGTTTGTAAACATTTGTGCGCATAAGTGTGCATGGTAAATCTAAGCTTGAGGGGCATATGTCTGTCTTAAGACCTAGCATATCCTGACTTGCGTTGTAAATTGTTGTGAAAAAATTGCTTAGTTTTAGTTTAAAAAAATATACTAAGGGAACTTGAATATACAGCACTTGAAGCGTTGAAAAATTAGTAAAAAAAAAAAATTCAAATTTTTTTATCGTTTCGATTTGCGTTGTTGCTTGTACAAGGAGAGAAGACTAGTAGCAACCTTACAACTTAAATAAATATGTATCAAAAAAAAAAAATAAAACTTAAAAAGTTCATTGCAAATTTTGCGAAAGTATATGCAAATCTACAAAATAAGAATGTGAAAAAATTATAGTCTACAATTAGGCGCTAGAGTGTAGCTAATAGCATAGCAGTACAAATGTAGTTAATGGCAAAGCTTTTATTTTAGTTCATAACGTTATTCTTTGTAACAGCCACAATATGCGTCGCACGGTGCTTGCGGTGTAGTGTCTTAAATCCATTTTAATATACTATACATCTGTATGCATGTATAAATTATTTGTGCTTGAGAGTCTCTTGAATTGTGTTTTAATATACATACTATATATATATGTATGCACTATATATGTATATACGCTTTCCGTAGTCGCCCCGCTTCGCAATCGTTCGTGCACAAAGAACGACGTTACAAACATTACTATAATTTATATTTATACTAAATTATTTATATTAGGTTTTTCGTTTTTTTGTTTCCTATTTTGTTTTGTCGTTTTTTGTTTTTTTTTTTTACAATTACAAAATTACAAACGAAAAAGTTCGCTTAAGTAAGTGCGTCCTTAATTACAAAAATTGTTAATTGCACCTATACTAGGTATACAGCACAATATCACTGGTTGTTTGCTCGTATGCTAGCTGATTTTTAATTTTTTTTTATATAAATATGTTTAGTTTACATCTACGTCATCATCATCATTATCATCATCGGCATCATATCGTATAATTAATAAGGGTGTATGCATTCAAAGAAAAAAAAGGAGCCCCACTAACAACAACACACACGCCGATATGTCTGTATGCATGTATGTATGTGTGCCTAACTCATTTTCCCCTCGAAAACTTTGCATGCAATTATCGCTTTCTTCTACAACTTTCTCCTCCTCTACAATATGTAACTTGTAATATTTCATTGTGGTTTTGGCACCGGGATTGCAGATTCTTTTTGTTCACTAGTCTTTCTTGGTTTTTAATTGTGAGTGGTGTGATTGTATCTGCTGTGTTGTATTTGTAAGCGTTTATGCTTAGCGATTATTTCATCTTTTCCTGCCGGTCGCAACGACAGCCATCACTTGCTGCATCGTCGGTTCGGGCACGCACGCCTGTGGATCACATTTCATTTTTCCATCGCCACCGCAACTGAAAAGCAAAAACGAGAAAAATTTCATTAAAGCGAAACTCTTTTCGGCAAACGAAAAATCTTACTACAAGTAAATATTTTTACACCTTTGTTCGCTGAGTACTTACGTGCAATTGATGCATGGACCGCTCGTCGATTCGATCTTCTCGCCGACCTTGTACGATCTGCCATTGATTAGGCAGCCATTTCGTTGCACCGCTCCGCCATATGAGTGATGCAGGAAATGTGGCGGCAGTGTTGTGCTCGTCGTTGTCGTACTGGTGGTGATATTCAGTACGGTTGCCATCGACACGGGACACTCGTATCGTGGGCAGCAGAAGCCCGAGATAGGTTCTTCGTGACAGCCGGAAATTGGTGGCGGGCAAGATTGTTGCAAGCAAATGATGTCACTTCTGAAGCAGAAGCAGAAATCGCAAGGATCGTCTCGTGGTATTTGCTGCGCTGAGACGTAAAGTTTGCCGCCATAACGGCAAGTGCCAGGACCGAATACTTCTGACTCGTCTTCGTCGGGATATTCATCGTTGTAGGATGGATACTGACCGTATACAGGTGCTGGTGGTGGATAGTGTGTGATTGTTGGCTGTGTGGTAATGAGCACATCGCTGCTGATGAGATTTGTCGGCGTTGTTGTTTCTGTTGCAAGTTCGGGTTGTGATGTTGCATTGGCGATGTCGATCCGGCTGTCGATCGCTGGTGTTGGCAGTGTTGTGACAATGTGTGGGAATAGCGGGTGAACTGTTGTTGCGATGCTTTCCTTTTCTTCCTCTGTGCTGACATCTGTTTGCTCGGCTGAGGTCTTCTCGGTAGAACTGATGGCGACCTCTGCGGAGGCTTCTTGTTTTTCGGTTGTTGGACGTTTGCCTTCTTCAGTTTCGAATGCAGGTTTGATTGTAACTAGTGGTTCTTCAACTTCAGATTCAGTTTCAGGAGTTGCTGTTACTGCTCCTTGTTCTTTCTTAAATTCAGTTTCATCCGTAGGTGCAACTGTGGCAGCCAGTTTCTCTTCTTCAGCTTCAAGTGTAGGCTTGTCTGTAGCTGGTTGGAGGTCGGCCTCGGCCTCAGAAACTGGAGTGGATGAGACAGCCTCCTTTTCTCCATCTTTGGTTTCAATCTCCGGCTTGGCCGTCACTGCTTGTTGATCTTCCTCAGATTCAGTTCCTGGGACAACTGTGATATGTTCTTTCTCTTCCTCGGCCTGGGGTTTTATTGTTGCTGGTTGTTTTTCCTCGTCAGATCCAGCTTCAGGCGCGCCTGTGGTAGATTGCTTCTCTTCTTCCGCTTCTTCCTCCGGTTTGACAGTTGCTGGTTGTTTGTCCTCTTCGGACTCAGCTCCAGGGGCGCTTGTGGCAGGTTGTTTCTCTTCTTCTGCTTCTTCATCGGGTTTGGCAGTTGCTGGTTGTTTTTCCTCATCAGAGCCAGCTTCAGGGGCGGTTGTGGCAGGTTGTTTCTCTTCATCCGCTTCTCCTTCCGGTTTGACAGTCGCTGGTTGTTTTTCCTCTTCGGACTTAGCTCCAGGGGCGGCTGTAGCAGGTTGTTTCTCGTCTTCCGCTTCTCCACCCGGTTTGCCTGTTGCTAGTTGTGGTTTCTCATCAGATTCAGATTCAGGGGCAGCTGTGGCAGATTGTTTCTCTTCATCCGCTTCACCGTCAGGTTTAGATGTCTCTGGTTGCTCCTCTTCTTCAGATTCAACATCAGGAGCTACAGTGGTATGTCCCTTCTCTTCTTCTGCTTCTGGTTTCGTGGTCACTGTTTGTTCTTCTTCCTGAGGTTGAGTTTCAGAACCCTCTGATTCTGGTTTCGCCGTCACTGTTTGTTTTTCTTCGTCCGTCGTAATTTCAGGGGCAGCTGTGGCGGAGGGTTTCTTTTCTGGCAATTCGGATTCTTTGTCTTCTTCCGATTCGGATTCAGGAGTGGCTGTTGTTGCTGCTTGTGAATCTTCTCCAGCTATGACATCAGGATTCAGTGTCGTGGGTTGTGTTCCGTCGCCTGCCTCAGACTCAGACTCAGGCTGAGCTGCTACTTGTTGTTTCTCTTCTTCAGGTTCAAGTTCGGGAATAGCCGTGGGAGGCTGTATCTTCTCGTCAGATTCAACTCCAGGTTTAATTGTGGTTGGTTGTCTTTCTCCTTCAGCTTCAGTTTCGGGGGAAGGTGTGATTTGATCTTCCTCCTTTTGTTTTTCGCTTTCAGGCTTAGCCGTTGTAATTTCGCCGACTTCGAAATGAGATCTGATTGTTGTTGATTGTTCTTTGTCCTCAGGTTTGGCTTCACTGGTGACTTCACCTTTTTGTTTTTGTTCTTCTTCTTCAGGTTTCTCCGTGACTGACTCCTTGTTAGTATCGGCTGGTTCCGTGACTGAAACCATGTCTTCTCCAATTAATTGTGGTCCCGAGGTAGGTTTAACTGTAATATCCTCTATACTTTCCCCTTCCTCGCCTGAAGCTTCGAAATCATGAGTTTTCGATGGTTTCGCTGCACTTTCGGTTGTGCTTGGCAAGCCATGATCCGTAACAAATTCGGCAATATGCTGTACTGTGTGTTTAGTTGAAGTTTCTTCCTCTGATTCTACGGAGCCTTCGCCTTCCTCCTCTGATTCTAAATCAGCTATTACACCAGGAGCTGGGGAAGCTTTTGTCTTACTAATTTCTGGATGTTGCGTTGTAATCTCTTGCATACCTTCTGGCGCGATAGAAGCAACGGTCGCCTCTTCAAGGTCCAAGTCCAGGCGAGGAACAATAGTAACACCCTCCCGATCTTCGTCGACAGGGGAACCTTTCTCGTTATCCACAACAATTCCAGTCTCCAAGGGAGTGACGCCTGTTGCCTTCTCGAATTCTTCATCGACGGTTGGAGCTGCAGAAGTTGTAACAACATTTTCAATACCTTCAGTAGCAGGTGCAACAGAGGTCTTTTTGAATTCATCCACATGTTCAGAAACAGAGGGAGTGGTAGTCCTTTCGAACTCATCCAAAATCGGAGCTCCAGTCGTCCTTTCGATTCCTTCGACTTCTTCTGTCTCAGCAGCAGGGGCGACAGTAACCTTTTCAATTTCATCGACACTTGGAGCTGCTGGGGTTTTATCAACATCTCCAACTTCAGGGGTAATAGTGGCCTTTTCACTTTCTTCGCCTTCAGGAACAGCAGTGGCTTTCTCGAATGCTCCGGCATCAGGGGTAGCTGTAGCCAGTTCAACACCTTCAATTCCAGGAGCGGATGTGGTTTTCTGAACGCCTTCGGGTTCCTCGACTTCAGGAACAGTAGTAGCCTTTTCGATATCTTCGGGTCTTGAGGCGGAGGGAACTTTCTCGACTCCCTCTTCCGATTCAGGAGCGCCAGCGATATCTTCAGTTCCAGGGGCAGATGTGGCTTTCTCGATGCTTTCTTCCAATTCAGGAGCAGAAGTAGCTTTTTCGACACCTTCGATTTCAGGGGCAGACGTGGCTTTCTCGATGCCTTCTTCCAATTCGGGGGCAGCAGTAGCTTTTTCGGTATTTTCCTCTCCAGGGGCGGAGGTGGGTTTCTCGACGCCTTCTTCCAATTCAGGTGCAGCAGTAGCTTTTTCGACTCCTTCGATTTCAGGGGCGGATGTAGCTTTCTCGATGCCTTCTTCCAATTCAGGAGGAGCAGTAGCTTTTTCGACATTTTCGATTCCAGACGGGGAAGTGGGTTTCTCGGCGCCTTCTTCCAATTCAGGTGCAGCAG
>NW_023463478.1:0-13801 GCF_013731165.1 Rhagoletis pomonella | reverse complement strand
CCCCCCACCTGGAAGTTTGATTTCGTCTGGTCCATGCCCCACTCCAAAAGTAATATCATCTCCGAGCATAAGTGAACACGACGATCATAACCATCTCCATTTTCATCATTTACACCACCAACAGCAACCGGTTAATATCGCAAACCAGAATGAGGTGACACCATCAGCCAGCCATTTGAAGCGCAGGTGTGTAAAAATCTAATATACGTACATACATATATGTATTAAATTATAATTAAAAAATAATAAGAAGCGTGCTTTAATATCAAACCGAACTAAGAATTAAAAAAAAATAATAATTTTAATTAATTGAAATATTGCTCGACATTGATAGACAGTCCACTAAAATAGAAATAAACATTGAAGACTAAAAAATATAATTTCGCAAAAGAGTATGGGGTGTTTTACTGCATTTTATTTTTAATCTTACTTTTATAAACCATGAAATTGAAGTTAATAAAACTCACCCCAGAATTCCAATGAAATAAGGGTTTGTCTTTATGAGTGTTGAGCAATATCGTAATGAAAATTATTTTTACGGGATCACTACAAAAATACTTTTCGTTTCAAACTACCGAGTAAGGGCTCTGTTTAAGATATATATGTATAAGCCTGAAAAAAGCACTGTCCTCGCTACAAAATTGTATTTTTTAGAATCGGTCATATGCATATAATTTTATTGGATTTTAATGTGTGCAAAAATTATTTTAAATTGTTTCAGCTCCACTCCACAAATGGGGGGGCGGCACTATTATATCGCAACAATCACAGCAACACCATCGTTTTCCGCAGTCTACACAGGCAACACAAAGCGGCATGGTAGCCACTTTAAATAGCGGTGGTTCCCTACGTCAACGAAGTGGTGGGCGTAGTCAACAGCAAGGCCTCCAAAATCATCAGATGGCTGCTCCACCGCCAGCATCTATTTCACATGTATATCCACAGCATAATCTACTTTATGGTGGCCCGCCTACACATATACGTTCTACGGCAAATTCACCTCATGACTATTTCACACACACGCCACCCGATCGTTTTTTAGCACGAGCACATCTCGTAGAAGCCAAAGAAGCACCCAGCACATTATTAAATAATTCTAAATGGGATAATCTATCGCAGGGCGTTTGGAATAAATTTATTAACTCACAGCAAACGGAGGAAACTTTCAAACAGAAGATGCGTCTATGGCGTTACCTTTATATTATTGTTAAGGTAAATATCCCTTGTTTGGCCAAGACACATCATGTGTTCATGAATATAATCTCTAGTGGCCACAATTTAGTTTTGCTATAATGGATGCTAAGTACTTACAAAAGTCAAAAAAACGTAGAAATTTAGGATTCTCTAAATACTAAAGTGAAAACTATTTAAATTTTTGGATGCTAAATTCTATAATTGTTTATATGCTACAAGTGTTGTTAGTTGTTGAAGATTCACTACCAAGCCGCTGTTAAATCGGTTAAAACACAATGGTTGTCGTCAAGCTCAACTAACAATAGACCCATGAAACGTGCTGTTTCGACTGGATTGAACAGAATGAGAGGGTATTAGCTGATTAGGTTTAAGTGGGCAGGGGAAGAGGTGATTGGTGTCATCGGACAAGTCGCAAACCTAGTGCGTTTAGGAAGACGGCCTATATGTATGTATGTATGTTTGTATATGGACATACTAGTATGCATTTACAGGAATTGATATCTTTGGGACTTTTCTGGATTACCTCGGTATTCCTCTTACTTTATTTTTAGGGAACTTTGGGGTTCAAAAGTATATTCTAATTGGTGTTGAACAACTTTACTTTAATAGATTATTCTTTGGTAATTGCAAAAATATAAACAACTTAATACTTTTGCATTAGTATAAAAAGTTTGTAAACATTTTTGAACTTAAGTATTTACTGTACAGACATTTGGCATCACTGTTTACAGGGCACTTACGCGATATGTATTTGCATACCGTCGCTTAAAGTACAAAACCGCGTATCAACAAAATGCAAAACCGCTTATGTGAGGTAGCATAAATTATTTTCTAGAGAGTAAAAACGCTGATATTTCAAAATTATTATCTTTTTTTGTAAAGCAATCGCATTTCTGGCTAGTATATTTCAGGACGAATGAATAAGAGCTTGTATGAGCAAATCCAATTTTTGGCAAAAATGGCAGTTACGCGGTATTGCTGCTAAATGCTACTTTTTTGCATGTTCTCTTATGTATCATATATTAGAACGTATCAGAAAAGTATCATTTAATTTACGGTCTATGCTTATTTTATCTTTCATTTTTTAAATTACCAAAAATTAAGGTCCAGGTTTCTGCCACACTAATTTTTTCGGCAAATTTTTTTTAGTTATATAACTTTTCATGCTAAATAAAATGGCAAACTAAACTGTACGTATTTTTTAACTTACAGAACACTTATCCACGTTTCGGTCTGTATCTGGTCGGATCAACAATTTCAGGTTTTGGTGCTGACACCTCAGATGTTGATATGTGTTTGGTGTCACGAAGTAGTTCCAGTGTGGAACCTCGCATGGAGGCTCTGTTTAACCTTACAGTTCTACGAGATTATTTGAGCAAATCAGGTATGTATTCATTATGGAATAATTCAGCTTGCAATAATATTTAGAATAGTTGATTGTCGTGACTGAGACAAAGGCCGCATTTTGATAGGAGTTAAGGGGTTTAAAGGCACTACAAAAAATTACTACCTACCTAAATTTTACTATATTGCATTTTCTCCTAAAACAATAATTTTGTAATGCAAGTTGCACGGCGCACGGTGCATTTTTTTTGGGGGTGTGAGTGATCAAAAATAGGTAAAAACGTAAACAAATTTTGATCAAATATTTTAAATGTAATAATTCATGAGATATATATGTATATATATTTTTTTTTTGTATGAGAATTGAAGTCGGTTTTTTTTTGCCAAAAATTACTTTTTACCATGGAACGGATTTTTAGGACCTAAAAACCTATAAAAAAGGCAAAATAAAATACCGAAATAGGCTGGAAAAGGCAAAATAAAATAGCGAAAAAGGCAGGAAAAGGCACTAGGTATTGCAAAAAAAAGCCAAATAAGGCACTAAAAAAAAGACAGAAAATACGAGGAGCCGAGGTATACCGTGTATATTTTTAATCTTAAAAAAAAAAAATTTTAAGTGCTATAATCATTTTTTAAAGGTAGAAAAGGCAAAAAAAAAAGGCAAAAAAAAAACAACATCAAGTGTGTATATATGGAACCAGGGAAAGCTAATCATGGACATTCTTAATCGAATATACTCTATCTCTTTAGTAGAAAAAAGGCAATTTCCATAAAATCCGTTCCCTGCATATTACCTTTACCTTAGCTTTTAAATACTAAGCCAGAACTAGCCTAAACACTTATTTATACAGCCGTCTACTATGAGCTATCCCAAATAATTTGCATATATAAACTAGTTGCGGGAAAGTGCGACTTTTTATGTAAAAAGACTTTGAAGTCAAAAAATCTTATAATTTTAGGCAAACCAAGTAAAAAAGTCTAAGGCACTCCGCACATTACGCGCCTAATCATAGTAGAGTAATCGTTTTGTCATGTCAAAATGAATGCATGACGACTCGACGTCTGCACACTTGGGCGCCCTGCGTAAACCCTGCTTGCGCGCACATTACACATTCCTAGTATGTATGTATACATACTTTGGCAACGAAGCTTTACACCAGACCTGGGCAGCGTCCGCCCGGCGGGCGTCGTCGCGTCGTATTCGTGTATACTCACACGTTCTGCTTGGGAAGGCATCGAAACCTTCATTCAACTGCAGGACTTGTTCGCACACACCCAGTGACATCACTTGCACACACTCTACAAAAATGCTCTGCCGAAGCTGCCCATCTCTGCTTTACACCGTACGTTGGCATAGTAGAAGAGCATTTCCCTAGTCAACATGGGTTCCGTGGTTCGAATCTCATCGGACGAAAAATATAGTTTTTTTTTTCCTTTTTTATTTTTATACCCGAGCGCACTTGTGCTCAAGGGTATTATAACTTTGTTCACATAACGGTTTTTTGTAACAGCCAAAACGAATCGAGATAGATATACAGTTTTATTCTGAGTACTCCCGGGGGTTTGTTCTCCGGGAATTTGGTTCTCCCGAGAAAGAAATCCTCCAATAATTAATTCCCCGGGAGTAGCATTTTCTCCGAAAATTTGGGAGGAAGAAATTCGAACTGCGAAATAGCTGTTGACACTTTTTTGACAGCTCAACTTCGCCATTTAAAATAAAAAATCCTGAGGAAATTTTTGTTCATGGTAGGAGGAAAAAAAGAAGAGAGAAAACTTCCAAGGAATTTCTGTTCAGAATCGGCCTGATAGACAAATGTATAAATAAATAATCAGAATGAAAAAAGAAATCGATTAAGCGGTGACTTTCTGTCCGTTCGTCCGTCTGTCTGTCTGAGCACATGATAACTCGAGTAAAAATTGAGATATCTTAACGAAACTTGGTGTGCGTACTTATTTTTAGCGCAGGACGGATGGCATTGAAAATGGGCCAAATCGGACAATAACCACACCTACCTCCCATATAACGGTAGTTTTCAGAAATCTGCGATATTTTAGTAACTGCTGAAGCTTATTCACTCCAAATTGATATTTACAATTATTTTTAGACGAAAAATAAATATATCGATTTTTTAAAAATGGGCGTAGCCGCCGCGCCCACTTATGATTGCATGTGTATATCTTGGTAACCGCTCCACCAATTTCTCCCAACCTTGGCACCATACCAAACGGCTGAAAATATTTTAAATCGGACAATAAGCACGCCCACACATCCCATAGAACGGTAATTTAGAAAAATACGAAATCTTCGGTAAATCAGCAAATGCTGAAGCTAATTTATTCAAAATTAATGTTCGCAATAATTCTTTAGCGGTGCGAGAGAGACAACTGTCAATTTATCGAACCTTGTATTATTGAATCATGTGGGGTGTTCACAGTTCGTTCCAAATTGTGTCTGAAAATGTAGACGTCTACATTTTGAGAAATTTTTAGCATCAAACTGTGAGCACCCCTTTCTAGCAGTCGTCGCAAAATTGTCTCAAAACTTTGCTGGTGTTGCCAGACATTTCTTCCTTGCGTGCATTTTTTATATGTCGCCTTTCGATTATGTTTCTGAAAAATTGTAATTATTTAACTTAATTACCAATTTGTAATATTTGTTATTTCTTTTCCTTGATTTGTTTCTTTTCATCAGAGATTGCGCTCAAATTAAATGCAAATACAGAAAACGTGCCCAATAAATAAAAAAAATGTGATTAGTATTGCCATAATGCAACTCTGCTGCGAGGTTGCAAAATGTTGACGCGTAAAAAACATACCTTTGAGTGTGACAAAATGTAGACGGCGTCGTTTTCCAATTTTGTATGGGAAACAACAACACCACAGATTTTACGGTTAGAAAACGTCTTAAAATGTAGACGTCTACATTTTGAGACACTGTTTGGAACGAACTGTGAACACCCCAATGTATTCTATCATTCTTGGGTTATGAAGTTTTTACACCAAAGGCATGTTAGAGGCATAACCATGACTTAAAACACCGGAAAAGTTACGTGGATTTGTTGTAATATTAAGGAAATTCAAATGCACTAAAAGCAATTTTAAAATAAGGCGGATCATTTTCTGGTACCAACGCCTTTTGCAAATTCAAAAAAAAAAATGCTAAAAAAAACCACAACCCTACTGTTTAGTTTTTCGCTACTGCGCAGCCACTTTTTCAAAACACCATTTCATGTATTCGCGAATTAAAGGCCCTACACACGCATTGATTTATCGGCCAACCAGTAGACCAACCTACTTAACGAAATTCCCTACAAACGCACCAACCAGTTGGCGGATTTCATTTGAAT
Source organism: Rhagoletis pomonella (assembly GCF_013731165.1). Classification (NCBI taxonomy): domain Eukaryota; kingdom Metazoa; phylum Arthropoda; class Insecta; order Diptera; family Tephritidae; genus Rhagoletis; species Rhagoletis pomonella. Next base: position 7,916 of record NW_023463478.1, on the reverse strand, counting down.
AAGAGTTTTTGAACTGTGAACAACAGAACAGCACCGGTAAACTTTGCTTCTCATTTTTATGTATTTATAACTGCTACCGCCCCCGTTTTCACAAATTATACGCATTTTCACCAGCGAAACGAATCAAAAAACACATGTTAACGTTAATGCGCCTTTAAAAAAATGAAATCGAATTTAGGTTGCCAACTCGTCTACACGCAGAGCAACAAGTTGACCAATCTGTCTCAAAAATCCAAAAATTTTGATTTTGCTCCAACCTGACGAACAACTTGACGAAGGTTTGCGAACTTATATACCACCAACTTCTAGCGGTTGGCCGATAAATCGGTGCGTGTGTAGGGCCTTTTATGCATAAACGGAACCAGTTTTGAATTCATGAAATGAAGAACTCGTAAATTCTTCCGCATAAACGTAGTGTGAGATGTTTGAAAAAGGAATAAAAACCACCCCTGCCTACCATGTAGCGGTATGCTTACCATGTAGCGGCAGTTTTCGGAAAGGTGAAAAAACTATATTTAATTTTTGCACTGGATATTTATTGTTCGGCTCCACCCGAACTTGGACTTTTTTACTTGTTTAAACAAACCTTTTAAATTTCTTGATATATGTACACCGACTTTTTATTTTTTATTCACCTAGAGCATCTAACTATCGAAACCTTAAAGCGAAGCGCACATTAGCGCGATTCACACGTTGCGAATCCGCAGAGCTAAAAATTACAACAATGCCACCCGTATATTTTAATGAGCTAGCGCACACTTGCACGATTTCGTCGCTGCTAATTTTTCGAACATTCAATGAAAGTGAAAAGTGTCATAGCAATAAATGCAAAGGAAAAAACTAAATTGTGTTGCTCAAAAACGAATAGAAAACGAGTGCAAAAATACACGAAAAAAAGGAAAATTAAGTACATCGGAATTCGACGCGAAAAAATCGCACAGGTGTGTACACGTTTGCGGATTCGAAGTTAACAGCCAAATTCGCAGCGATAGAATCGCGCTAATATGCGTTTCGCTTAAGTTATGTCATGCATTGCTACGTATTCGCAACGCAGGCTTGAAACAAGAAAATACCAGATGTTAAGAGACAAACAATGGATTGTGTAGATGATGAGTAACAATCACATCGCTAAAAGCGATAAATGCAAGGGTGTTTTGCAGGTATACATACAAATGTCGAGCAATGGCAATCTTGGCAGACAAATGACGCTGTCTTTCGCGCCAAACTTCAATACGAAAGAATGTATAAAATTTTAAGGGAGTAATTTGCAGTTACCTGAAGGAAGGAAAGTTTGCGCGTTGAAGTTGCATAGATTTTTAGGGATAACATTTGTATGCAGGTAGCAAAATCTCCATATTAACCATGTGCTTATAAAATCGATGGCTTTGCACAGAAGTTCAGTAACTAAATTTCCTTTGGCGTAGCCGGTTGTGCTTGGACGTGTGATGATTAGTCATGCATTAGTTTTAAAAGTTATTTCGAGTTTGTGGAGTGCACATATGTAGCATCGTTTTTTTTCTCAACTGCAATGCTAATGTTATTGTATTAAATGTAGCCGAGTTCGAGAATTTCAACCTAATCGAAGCAAAAGTGCCAATATTGCGCTTCAGGGATCGTATTCATCAGCTGGAAGTGGATTTGAATTTCAATAACTGCGTTGGAATCAAAAACACGCATTTACTCTATTGCTATTCTCAACGTAAGTAAAAAAATTTTCATCACACTTACTATTTAAGATCGTATTGCTATGTAGTACGTGTAGTATTGTAATCTTCTCGTTACTCAAAGGACATTTATTCAATATAATTATGTGAATTTTTGGCAAAGAAACCATACATTTGATTGATTTATAGATAGTCCTTATAAATTCAAAAAAGTGGTAAAATTTCGTGTTTTATAGAAAAGTTTATCAGAGGCCTGAAACATTTTTTTTTAGTTTAAGGGCCGTTTTTTTCAAGCCGCTTTTAAAACTTTGAATGACAGAGAAATTTTAAAAGCTGCTTGAGAAAACAGCCCTAGTATTGCATAAAAAATCAAAAGATTGATGTGCAAAAAAAAACGTGTTTTTCGACATCCGCTGCATATTTTGTCAAATATTCACAAAATTATTTTATATATGTACGTATGTATGTGCATAGAAGCATGGTAAAGTTACATATATACGTACATATGTATGTAGATAGGCCTTTGTGTAATGACCGGTTAGAGCAAGCATGCTCTTCTATGGGGATGTGTGCAGGGATGCCAAAGTTACAAATTAGTGCGATGTCCAAAGAACATGCCGATATCAATACCACATCAAGAATTATGAATACAAGATTGCGTTCTCCCTGCGGCGATGACATTTCTCAAGTAAAATTAAACAAATCCGAATAAGGGGTTAAAAAGCACTGTGTCAAAACAGTACATTTTCTTAATGTTCAATTTTCGAAAGAAAACGTGGTTTAAGTGAGTTAAATTGTAAAAAATATGTGATATATAAAAGGAATTAATAAAGAAACAGTTAAAAAATTGTGATTTTTGTTAGAGAATTGGTGAATTTCAGTGCATTTAAAGTCTCTAAGGCGTTGTTTACTTTTACTTGAAAAATCAGCAGATCCAACGTTGCGGTTTGCGGAATGCACCACCTTTGTTCGCTACATCGTGGCTCTGTTGGTTGAGTTGTACTGGAGTAACCTGGTGTAGGAAAATGCGTTCGATCAGGGTCTTTCTTGCACTAAACGTTTGTCTTTTCCTGCGCTTAAGTTCAGATGTTGTTCTACATTGCACTGTTCGACACTTTTTCTGCACATAATAGATGGTCGTGGCGGCCGTATATACGCTCACTCACTTAGTGTAGCAGCGTACACCTATTTTGTTTTAATATTCCTAATGTTTTGCAAGCTATAATTTCGTTATTTTTTTTTTTTACAAATATATGGTTTATACTATAAATCAAAGTTTCAAACTGTATACAAATATACAAATGTATACGAATTAAGCAAAAAATTAAAAATCAACGTGATTTCTTAGCCACTTAAAATTTGTACATTATTATACTAAAATTGAATGGGCTATAAAACTGCATTCCAGAAGTTCGTTAAATCGGCTCTAACGGCCGTTTGTTCAATGTCCGTTACCACACACTGAAGGTAAAATAATAATATTAAAATAATAGATTGGCGCTTACACAATATGTTAGTGTTTGGCTGAGCTTCTCCTCCGCTTTCACTAGCGATTTGTGTTAACCAGACATTGGGCCGTATGCATAAAACCCAAGCAAATGCTTTTTCTTAAAATTTCAAACCTTTACTCAATTTGTTCAAATAAATTTAAATGAAAGGTATGAAATTTTAAGAAAAAGCAATTGCTTCGTTTTTATGCATACGGCCTATTGAGTATGTTCCGGTACTACTGCATATAGTTAAAAATAGTCATCGCCCTATGCGTTTAATGTAACGCAAATGACTTCTGGATTGATACATGTTCTTTGGTTGGTTTAGTTCAGCTATGCCTCGAAAATGGAAGTGTGCAATGATCTTTACCCCACTTCCCTTTTATAGTTTTTGTCCAGTACTTGGCAACCCTGATTCACATCCACATGTGACTTCCATGTATAAAATTTGTTTTCATGCAGTATGGCAACAATATCTAAAGTTCGTCTCCAACCTTCAAATCTGTGAAGAAAGACGGCGAAATGTGTTTTGCATATCATCCTGCACTAATTGGAAGAAAAAATTTAATTAAAGAAATATTTTTTTTAGTTGATTGGCGATTACGTCCTATGGTATTAGTTACAAAACTGTGGGCACAATATCACAACATTAACAATGCCAAAAATATGACAATATCGAGCTATTCTTTGGTTCTCATGGTAATACACTTTTTGCAGTACGCTGTCAGCCCAGCGGTGCTCCCATGTTTGCATGAGTTGTTCCCTGACAAGTTCACCTTGGTAAGTAAAGAACTGCATACAATTTATATTATACATTTAGTGGAAAATTTCGTACTTTTGTTGCACTTTGAAATCTACATACATATCTGTGTTCGTATGGAAAAGTAGCTTATGTCGAAAGGCTGGCTTTAGTATAAATCGGCATTCGCAGCATACGATTGCGAATTACTCACTGGCGCTGAGCCGTTGAACAACTTTTGGCAAATAAACGTGCAAGAAATAATTCTGATACTAGCAAGTCAATATTCTTATTAAGTCTCTTCAAAAAAGTCCTTGTCGTTTAAAGAATAAAGGGAATGCAGCATTATACTAAAGTCTGCCTTTCGACATAAGCTACTTTTCCATACGAACATAGATATGTTCTCGTTGCAATAATTTTCGCAGCTAAGGCGGCGGTTTCGGTAAAGAGGAATTTACATGAGGCGATTTTGCAGGCAACTTTTAGTTGAATGCAGCACTTGCCTGGCGTAAATGGCCTTTTAACTAATCGATTTCAATGAAGTTGGTCTGCTGTCTACTTTTGCCCGTTGAAAGTTTAATCATGTAAATTCTCCATATACTAGGTATACATATCGTCGATGTTTTGGCAAAACCGCCCATCGACCAATTGCAAACCGCCTATCCTAACGGCACTCAAATTTTACAGGAGGCATTGCCTTGATATGCGGTATATTCTTTAGCTATTATTTTAAAAATCTGTTGTTTTAATACCGAATTTATGATTCTTATGCATAAATCTCGATGCCTGGAGTTCAAGGTTACCAAATCCCATTTTTGTCACAATGGCGATTTAGGCGGTTTTGCAACAGGTCGATGGGCGGTTTTGCAAAATCATCAACGATATATACATATATTTTTTGAGTTCTAAATTCAATGGCAGGGAAACCTCTGCTCAAACGCCAGGTTATTCCTCCAAGTGTGTTATGTTTCGTTATTACATATATTTAAATTGGTTTATATCCATTTACATATATGTAAGCAGCAGTCCGAATTACCACATGGCCAAGACCTCGTGCAACTTCTAATTTTCTTTTATCTTTCATCAATTTACCAGTGTTGTCGCATCTAATTTAATTGGGTGAATTCCCATTGCCAAATATATTGTTGTATTTCGAACTTGCCTGGTTATCAGGTTATGTGGATAAAAATTAATGTTCTGTAGTGTATGTTATTGTTGTAAAGAGAATAAAAAATATAACCACATAACCTCATAATCAACCAGGCAAGTGTGAACAACCACATTTGTATCAAAAAATTGTGTTTCAAATTATTTTAAAGTGCTTTCAATTCAATTTGTATTGTATTTAAATGGCAGGGAACTAAGTCCTCATATCGCCAGGTTATTCCTCCAATTTAATAATTATTTAATTATTAGTCAATTTCCAAAATTAGTTGAAAGTGCTTAAAATATGTTTCATGTCAATTATATGCATTTACTTTGGAACAGTTATGTTAATACATTTATTTTTTATAATTTTTTTTTTATAGTTAATTTGTTCATACTATAGTACCGTTTACATTTAATGAAAGGCCTTCATTTTTAATTTATTTATTTTGCTTTAACAAAAAAAACTCGACAGGTCAGCACGACCATCCATACCCATCGAGGAGCCATTTGCGACTTAAATTCTCTATAAGCGATTTTTATTCACACGACATCACTTCGACAGTGAAATGCCTACATTTGGTATGTTGTGGTTTCGGTGAGCCACTTAACCAATGTACGCAGGATAAAAATCGCTGTTACCGAAACTGCTGCCTAAGTTCTGAAATTTCCTAAATCATAAGTACGTCGTTACACTTTAATAACACTTCGCTTCGTATCTATTTTATTATTATTTCAGCTGCGATCAAATGACTTTGGATACGTGGACATGAACGAGACCATTGGGTCATATGAATCAAAAAATACGCAATCTATCGGTGAACTTTTTCTGTATTTTCTAGAATATTATAGTTGTTTCGAGTAAGTAATATGGTTACTAGTGTTTTTAACATGGATTTTTAATTGTATTCACTATTTTTTTTTATTAGTTACGCTCAGTTTGCAATCTCAATTCGTACTGGTGGTATCCTGCCAATTAATGTATGTCGTCTAGCGAAGTCGTCGAAAAATGATATCCACCAATGGAAGGAGCTCTGTATTGAAGGTAAAAATATTAATTCAAGGATGTCATACGATGTGATTTGCAATGTTTTTTTTTTTTTATCATAGAACCTTTTGATTTAACAAATACAGCGAGGTCGGTGTATGATTTCGAAACTTTTGAACGTGTCAAAGCAGTATTTTTGGCTTCGTGGCGAATGCTGCAACAAACACTTGATCTAAACGCTGTTTTTGCACCAATCATCTTACCAGCACTTCATCATATTGTTTCTCCATTGAGTCACACTGTCCTACAATATGAAGATTCCAATGTTAGCACGGCATCGGAGATTTCAACAAGAGAAAACACTACACATGGTTCAGATCAAAATAGCGGTACAAATCCATCTCCGACTGTTACACTGCTTGCTTTAACAAATGAATCGAATAAGCATGCTTCTAAAGAAATTAACAACAACAACAACAGCGGAAATAGTAACACTGTTGGTGGATCACGGACTGAGCTGGTTTCTTGAGTTTAAAAAAGGTACATCAACCCAATGAACCATTTGATGGATATTCGCATAACGTCCGCTTGTATGTAAGTTTAAATATCGAGAATCATTCCTTAGTTCGTAAAACGTCTAGTCAATCCAAAGTCTTGATTTAATATAAACCCCAATGGGAGTTGATTCAAAAGACTGAATATCTTACAGATTTAAACATAAGTTAGAATTTTGATATTTGTATGCCTTTAGTCTGAATTATCACTCCTAATGTCAACATCAGGCTTTGTTTTTTAAGTGTAAAACGAAAGTAATGCAGTTAACAAATTTACGTACATATATGTGGTATACTGACAAATAATCGGCCTTGTTGCGAATTCAATGCGAACAAATATTCCTAAAAAATGTAAAGCAAAACATAAAACAAACTTTACCACCACTTAAAAAGGTAGAATTTTTTTAATTACAATTTTTTAAATAGTTAATATTTAAAAGTTTCAAACTTTGTACGAAATTTAGAAAAATTATAAAGTTTTCTTCAAAATTTCAAACTTTAATAAATTTTGACGAATATTTCGAATAGGCAGTCGTAATAGCCCATTTAATTTTAGTATAATAGGATGCAGTTTGAAGAAGCTCAAAATTCTCAATGATTTTTGCCAATTTTTTTGTCGACGGTCTTGTGTAATTTTTTTTTTTTCAATGTAATGCATGCCTTTTGTATGAAAAAAAAAAACGTAACATCGTATGAAATAAAAATTGTCAAAAATCAAATTTTCCTCAAAAATTTTGATTAAAAAGTTTGAAAATTTGATAAATTCTTCTAAATTTTGTACAAAATTTTAAATGCAATTACATAGTTTTTATGACTGTTTGAACTATATTAAAAAAATATATATATATAATAATTTTTTATTATTAATTTACAGAATTCTACCTCGTTAAAAAAGGTTTGGTAAGGTTTGCTCGGCCAGAAATGTACATTCGGTCGATATTGCATAAAAAGGAAGCTGAAACTTGGTTTTTTTTTTTCAATTTATGAGTTTTTTTTTTTTTTTTTTTTTTTAAGTATTACCTGAAAAATACGCAAGTTTTTAAGAATCGGTACACAATACGTTTGATACGGGTCAGAAACACGGGCGGAGCTATTGTACTTCGTTGAACAGTATGCTCCATTCACCATATTTGTGTTTTTTAGCATTGGGTCATTTATGTTTCTGCCTTTTCGGCTTCAGCGATCAGTACCTCCCGAGTTGTTCTTTTGGCATTAGATATATATATTTTTTTTTTTTGAGAAAAAACCGAGGGGTTGATGTAAAGCCGCGCCTACTGCTGGCATCACCGCTTAATACGATTTCTGCTCTGGATTGAGGATGAGCGAGAAGAGTAA
>NW_023463477.1:0-13803 GCF_013731165.1 Rhagoletis pomonella | reverse complement strand
CCCTTAAATGCGTATTGTATCTTTAAAGATACAACCAATTATTTTGTTATCGTAGTGCTATAAGGTAAGAAAATCATTTCATTTTAATGAAAAACGACTTATAATATTAGATTTTTTAATTTGAGCTGATTTTTTTAATTTAAAATATTTTAGTATTAAACAAAATCAGATGTCTAAATCAAAAAAGACGAAATTCAAAGTTTTTAAGCAACGCACATATTCATGTAACGCTCCGCCGCTATATGCTAACATCTCGGATTTCAAAAAAATATCACGGGTCCGGAAAATTTGTATTTTAACGTTATTTAATAATTTCATTCCTAACCGCACTCATAATTACGCGCACGAGTATAATTTGCGGTTGTATCTTTAAAGACACACTGCGCACTCTTCCCTTAACCGTATGCCTTTGGAGGCGTTGAGTTTGAATTTCAATTTGCTTGCTTTCTGCAAAACGCCTATGTAAATTATCATTCACTCCGAGGCCGTTGAACAAAGAAGTTCTCCTTTTCTCTTTTTTTAATTATATTTAGTTAAATTAAATTAAAATAAATAACATTTTTGTTTGAAAAATTATATTTTTATTGATTATGGACGAATTTATTCGTGTGGGTGGGGTCAAAATGACTAACGATGAAGTATGCGAATTGCTTTCCAGTAGCATGGACTTTCATATGACAGTGTTGACGAAGAGGAGGAGGATGTTTCGGAAAGTTGTTCCACTCAAGTAGGGAATGGTAATAAAAATATTCTTAATGAAAAAAATGAAGTTGAAGTGCAGATGGTTCTTGAAGATGCTGAGAAAGAAATAGACGTTGACCTCGAAGCTTCAATGCACGATTCATTTATTAGAATGATAACGGAAGATAATAATGAAATCAATTTGAACGAAGTAAATGATAGCGATGACCAGGTTTGGGAATTATTCCCTTCACAGTTTAAAAACGTTTCTGTAAATCCAAAATCATCTGAATTCGAAAGGGTTTTGTGGAAAAAAGGAAATTTACAGTTTAATGAGCAGCAGGTTAAATTTAGAGGCGACAGCAGCCTTTCTGATGAGGTAAAAGCTTTGGATACATCATATAAAGTATGGTGTTATTTATTTCCACAATCTTTAGAGGAATACATTGTTCTTGAACAAGAAACGCTAAAATATGCTGGGCTGGATGAAAGCTTCTCTTTTGATGTATTTGACTTACGAAAATTTATTGGCATTCTTTTTTACATGTCATATTACCATCTTCCGAATTCTCGAGATTATTGGTCCAGCAACGACGACAGGTCTGCTTCTGTCATTAAAAGGCAGATGCCAATGAAAAGGTTTGAGAAAATACGAGAAGTACTTCATTTCAATGATAAAAGTAAGCAGCCTGCACGTAACGATCCGCTTCATGATAGGCTATATCTCATTCGACCCGTAATTGATACACTTAACAAAACTTTCGGAAGTATACCCACAGAACAGCGATTGTGCATAGATGAACAAATGTGTTCTACTAAAATTGGTAGCTTTATGAAACAATATTTGCCTAACAAACCCAAAAAATGGGGATTTAAATTTTTTGTTTTATGCGATACTACTGGTTATGCGTACAAGTATGATTTATATACCGGATTATCAGAAAAGCCTCTCGAAGGAGAACCAGATTTACAACCTTCTGCAAACATAGTCGTTGGATTAATGCGCGAAGTGCGGCGTTTTCAAAATCACATTGTTTATTTTGATAATTACTATACCACTCTTCCGCTCCTAGTATATTTGAGAACACAGGGTATCCTTTCCGTTGGAACTATTCGGCGCAACCGAATTAAAAACTGTAAGCTTCCTGAGGAGAAAATTATGCTAAAGTTTGAGCGAGGCACCAGTAAGGAATTTGTTTCCAATATATGTGGCATCGATGTAACGCCCATATCGTGGAAAGATAACCGTGTTGTAAATATGGTTTCTACATACATTGGAAGGAAGCCTCTGATTAATTCATTCCGAAGCACACTAGATCCTTGCACTGTCAAAAGATATGACAAAAAGGAAAAAGCTACTAAAACTATTCCATGCCCGCAAATTGTTAAGGACTATAATCAACACATGGGTGGAGTAGATCTCATGGACAGTTTTATGAGTCGTCACAAAATTACTTTAAAAAGTCGAAAGTGGACAAATCGAGTTTTTTATCATCTTTTGGATATGACTTGCATTCGATTTCGCCCATTTTCAATACCATCCGTCCCACGCCCAAAAGAAGTTCACGTACCAAGTTTCGTTAAGATATCTCAATTTTTACTCGAGTTATCGTGTGCACAGACGGACGGACGGACGGACGGACAGACAGTCACCGCTTAATCGATTTCTCTTTTCATTCTGATCATTTATGTATACATTTGTCTATATCTATCTCGATTCGTTTTGCCTGTTACAAACAACCGTTATGTGAACAAAGTTATAATACCCTTGTGCACAAGTGCGCTCGGGTATAAAAATGCTCATTGATAATAATTCACATGTATAAATTAAAAGATATAACTTAAGCGGTTACAGCGCTAAACAAAAGGAAAAGCTAGAAAAAATAGCAATGCGGTGTGAAAGAAATATAAGACCATAAAATGTTTGTTTGTTTCGTTATTTCTCTGAACCTTTTAAGATGTGACACTCCATTCTTTGCAGTAGTTTGCAAATATACACTAATTGTTCTAAAATCGCAAACATTTTCGTGGAATGTTATTCTTTGATTTCGAATTGAAAATACATTACAATCATATTGTACGGAAATAAGTGCGGTATCCCTGCATTTTGTAAAATCCAGAAAGAAGCATAAACTGTATGAAAAAATGAAAGGGAGAAGTATACATGCCTTCTATAATTTTGACTTATATGTATATTTGGCAAGTCTTTGTGTAAAAAACAAAAAATACACATTTTAATTTCTTTGCCAGCTTGGAAAATATAGGCTTATTTTTACTTAACTGTGATATAAAGCTCATTAAAATGTTCTGTAATGTCTTGTTTTTAAGTTTGTTATCATAGTGCTTTGTATTTTGATTGTCCACTATACGTGAGTTGCATCTATTCAAAAAGTTCTATTACAAAGAATTTCTTTGTTTTGAATTTGTTTGTTTATTGTTTTTAATTTTTAAAATTCATACTTTTGACATGTATGTGAATGGCGGAGTTGCCACTTTCCTCCTTTTCGGTTGGTTTTTATATTAAAAAGGCATCAAAATGGGAAAAACCCTCCTTGGTATCTCTGCATCTGTTAAACTTTTTATGGGAAGATGTATGAAAATTCAACTGGCTATAATTTCATATGCTTAACAGTATCACAACAGTATGTTTACAGTATCTCCCCATAACTTTTCATATGAAAAAATGTATTATATGCATCCCACTCGATATCATTGAATTCCTCATTAGAACATGTAGTCCCTCCATTTTAGCGTATCAAAAGTTCATATGGCTTCATACCATGTAAATGCACCATGAACTTAGCGACTTATCTCAGCTGCCGATTCAAAAACGTCCTATATCAACATATTTTTCTGCGACTGAGAACGCGTTTTAGTTTTGGTTTAGTTCTGCATGAGAGCAAAAAGTAATGTCAAGAACATTCCCACAAAATAACCAAATGGGAACAAAAGTATTGAGAGCTGTTTAAACGAGAACAAATTGAGAACAAACGGTTCGGAAACGTTTCCGTAGAGAACAAAATACGAACAAAACTATCGGTAACGTTCTCAAGAAGAACAGAATGAGAACGAAACTTTCGGGAACATTCCCAATATAAACAAAATGATAACAAAAGTATCGAGAATGTTCTCAAGGATGATCAAATAAGAACAAAAGTCTGGGGAACATTCTGCTAGAGAACAAAACGAGAACAAAAGTTTTGAGAATTAACGTGAAGAATGAGTGCGGCGTCTGCATGTTGGGATGAAAAATTGTTTCAGTGAGAACCACGTTTGTTAATTCTAAGCCAGTGGAAATCTGGATTACTTCAACTTCCAGATCGTTTATCATTACTGTGAACTGTCCAATTATGGAACGATTTTCAATTTTCTATGCAAGGAAAGTTCGCATCTTAAATCTTTCGTTGCCTTAATTTTCATGATTATCTTTCAGTTTTTTTTTTTTGTTAATTTTAATATTCAAACATTTCTAACTAATGAACGCTACGCGAAAAACTTGGTTCTTGCTTCCATTTTTCGCGAATAGTTCAGAGAAGATTTGTTCCCGTTTCGTTATCTGTCAGAAAGCTCCTGAGATTTTAGTTCCGAAATTGTTCTTCGAAAGAAGGTTCCTTAGACTTTTGTTCCCGTATTGTTCTTTGCCAAAACGTTCCGGAGACTTTTGTTCTCATTTTGTTCTCATAGAAATGTTCCCGAAAGTATTGTTCGCATTTTGCTCTCTTTGGGAACGTTCCACAGGGGTTTGTTCTTGTATAATTTCCATTGAGAACGTTTTCGGCAGTTTTGTTCTCATTTGAGTTTTGATTTTGAAGCGTTCTTGAGAACAAAACTATGAGAACATTTAGTTTCGAGATAGGACCTTTCATTATAAGTTAACGATGACGAGTTGTCGAATGAAGAGGCATTGGGCATCATGTATAAAATGTGAACTTAAGCTCAGAGTCGATTCTCAGTACAAATTCTTGAGCTTGAGCTCACTTCATTAGTGCATATTTTTATGCAAAAGCCCCATTGTCCTTTTGTTTGTAAAGATGGGAGAGCGAATTATCGCAATTGTTCTTGTTTTGGTGACACATTACCCTAAATTGACTGCTTTTAAGAATAAAGACATCGCCACCATAACTTACGCAATCATTTCATTTACATACGTATATGTTTTTGTATTAAAATGAAAATATACACATATTCATATATACAAATGTATGTTTATAACAGGGTTCGTATTTGCACACACATGCGCAGCACATCCTAACATTTTACGCTCACACACGTGTGCTGTGCATATAAAAAATTAAAAACTTGCTCACATCACATGTGTGTGCCGTTTGGTAAAAAGCACGGGCACATGTGTGTACTTTATTTTTATTAATATAAGGCACACGCACATGTGCGTGCTTTGCGTAGAGAAACTTATACACTTCGATTTCTAACTCAAATCTTAAAATAATTTTTTAATATGTTTTCTGTAATATAAAAAACAAACAACATCTCACTTTTTATCGAATTGTCTTTCAAAAAATAACGTTTAATAAACAAACTCTTTTAAAAATATATTATGTGCATGTGCATGGGCTGAAATTTGTACAAAAATCGGCTCACACACATGTGCATGTGTGTCCCCCTCATCATACATATGATGAGTTACAAAAAAAAAAAAAAAAAAAAAACCCAGGCGCGACGGCTTCCATATTGGACGGCTTCTTGGTCAGCGACTGTTCACCATGTTAGGTGCGGCTGATACAACAATCCAGACCGGTACGCGCTGCGGCGCACTGGGAGTCCCTCGAAATCCCTACAGCGATTTCTCCGCTGGCGGGGTAGAGACGGTGATGTGAGCGTGCTCTGCCGAGGTGTCAGCCGCGGTGCGTATCAGTAACCAGCCACTTCGGTCCCTGGTCAGGGAGTGTGCATTGGACGCAGGAGTAGTAGACCGCGTTGCCCCGGGCGAGCGCCGGTCCGTCCGTGTTTTCCGGGACCGGTAAAGCGAAGGACAGGCCTCAAGGAACTGGGGTAGGGGCATAGTCCCCGAGGGTATACCCGTTCCTGTCTATTTCGGCCCGCCCCCATGCACACGATGCGCTGGAAAAAACAAAAGAATGGATTCAAAAATGAGAAAAAACAACAACAACAATGTAAACGAAGCCAGCAGCGGCGCGAAAAACCTGGACGGCAGGGGCTGCAAGGTGCTTGGGGCAGACCCGTCCCAGGGAACACCGACTGCAGAAACTGACCCGTTCAAGCGTGCGTCAAGACTAGTTCGGTCGCCTGTAAAGGCGCTTAGCGTGGAGAAGCCGGTACGAACGAGATCGTCGCCACCAGCACTACAAGACAGCGAGCCTCAAATGAAGGGAGCCAAACAGAACGGAGACTACATGTCGGAGCTCGGAGATGCTATTAAGAGGCTGACGGAGGCAATGTGCCCGCCACAACGCTCAATAAACAATAGCATGCGAGAGATACTCAGCTCACTAACAAAGCTGCATGCGAGTGCCCTGGAGGAGTACTCCAGAATAAAGGCAAGCAGACGGAGTGTTTTCAACATACCGGTGACTGCTGAAACCCCGAAAAGGCCCCGAGATGAAAGCCAACTAAAGCGTAGGACGCCACCCAAGAAAAATAAAACCACGCAGGAGGAGGCGACCACCAACCCTGCAACCAAACAGAGTAAGGTGGCGCCAAACGAAAATTCCGGCAAGATTAAGGAGAAGGAGGTGGAGAAAGAAGGAAAATGGGTAGAGGTCCAACGCAGGTCACATGGCAAAAAGAAGATGGCATACAAACCACCACCACGGCCAGATGTCATCATTATAGCTCGGACGGGAGATATGACCTACAGCGATATACTAAGGACCGTAAAAAAGGAAGAGGCGCTGCAGAAACTCGGCGAGAGCGTATCACGCATCAGAAAGACGGTCAAGGGTGAAATACTGCTGCAGCTTAAGGAGACGCAAATGAAGGACACGGGCGAACTCAAGAGCGAAATAGGTAGGCTTCTAGGGGACCAGTCACAGATCAGAGCCCTAACCACGAGACGATGGTAGAAATCCGTGACCTGGACGAGATTACCACCAAGGAGAATATTGCCGAGGCCATCCGCAACCAGATAAAGGAGCTAAACCACCTTAACGAGAATGCGATAAAAAGCATCAGGGCGGCTTATGCGGGCACACAAACCGCGGTGGTAAATCTCCCAGCGCAGGAGGCAAGATTACTTCTTGACGCGCAGAAAATAAAGATAGGATGGGTTGTGTGCAGAGTAAGGGAGAAACCGAACCCCAAAAAATGCTTCAGGTGCCTGGAATATGGCCATATAGCGAGAGACTGCAAAAACGCGGAAGACAGAAGTCAATGCTGCCTTAAATGTGGAGAAAATGGACACTTTGCGAAAGCCTGCGACAAAAAGCCACACTGCAGAGCATGCAAAAACCAGGGAAGAAAGAACACCGAGCACCAGATAGGTAGTTGGAGGTGTCCGCTATACCAGGAGGCGTGCAAGAAATCAAGAAAAGGAGAGTCATGCAGTTGAATCTCAACCACTGCGAAGCAGCGCAAGAGCTGCTCAGGCAAACGGTGTACGAGGAGAAGGTGGACATAGCAATAATCAGCGAGCAGTATAAAAATATAGACAGTGGAGCATGGATATCGGACCTCACAGGCAAAGCTGCAATATGGACATGCGGAGGAAAAGCTTTCCAAGAAAAGCCGCTGCTTGGTAAAAACTACTACACACGAGCGAAGGTAGACGGTTTTAACTTTTATAGCTGCTACATACCACCAAGTATAGCAGGGGACTTCAATGCATGGGCAGTGGAATGGGGTAGCGTCCACACAAACAGGCGGGGAGACGCACTACTAAAGGCGTTTTCGGTACTTGATCCGGTGCTTCTGAATTCGGGGAACAAAAATACCTTTGAGAAGAATGGTCGAGGCTCGGTGATTGACATTACTTTCGCTAGTAGTTCCTTGGTGCGCTCAACGAGCTGGAAGGTGTCGGACCTCTATACGAACAGTGACCATCTGGCAATCATGATGGAGCTAGGGAATTGCGCACAGAGCCGACAAAGGGCGATCACCAGGAAGGTGCAAACGAGGGGCTGGAAGGTAGAGACTCTGGATGAAGAGCTCTTCAGACTCGTGCTGGATGAGGAAATGGCCACTGAGGATAACACTGAGCTCCAGGCTGAAACACTGGTGAGGCACATCAGTAAAGCCTGCGACGGTGCTATGTGCAGGAGAAAACACGGCTCTCTCAGGCAGCCGGCGTACTGGTGGAACGAAAAAATCCAGGCCATAAGGGGTGAGTGTCATAAGGCGAGGCGGTTGTGTCAAAGGAACCGTGGCTCGATGGAACATGCCGTGCTGCGCGAGGCCTTCAAAAAGAAACGAAGTGACCTTAAAAAAGCCATCAAAAGCAGCAAAACCAGCTGCTTTAAGGAGCTCTGCGAAAAGGTGGACGAAAACCCATGGGGTGATGCCTACAAGGTGGTCATGAAGAAAATAAAAGGTGGTAAAGGCCAGGCACCAACCTGTGCCACTCTCCTAAAAGACGTCGTGCAAACTCTCTTCCCTGTGCAAACGCCAGGAGGTCGGCGACCGCAAGCAGAGAAACCGGAGGGAATGGAAGCACCAACGGTTACAGACGAGGAGGTGGTCCAAGCAGCAGAAAGATTTGGTAATGACAAAGCGCCAGGCCTAGACGGAATACCAAACAAGGCTCTGAAGGTTGCCATCAAGCACAACACGGGTCCTTTTACCGAACTCTTTACGCGGTGTCTGCGAGAAGGCGTCTTCCCAAAAATCTGGAAGAAACAGCGGCTGGTCCTACTGCAGAAACCAAACAAGCCGGCAGGAGAACCAAGCGCATACCGACCTCTCTGTATGCTGGATACGCTTGGTAAGATACTGGAGCGATTAATCTGTGTACGGTTGGAGCAGCACCTAGAGGAGGAACTGCCGGGTCTCGCCGATAACCAGTATGGTTTTCGAAGACAGAGGTCAACCATTGATGCAATTAAAAAGCTCACCGATGTCGCAGGCAAGGCAATAGAAGGAACAAGATGGCTATATGGCACGAAGGAATACTGCGCGGTGGTGACATTCGACGTAAAAAACGCCTTCAATTCGGCCTCCTGGCCTCATATACTAAGTGCTCTGGAAAGAAAGAACACGCCGCCCTACTTGCTAAGGATGGTATCCAACTACCTATCTGACAGGCTTCTGCTGTATGATACCGACGAAGGCCCCAGGAAGTACTTGGTGACGGGTGGAGTACCACAGGGCTCCGTACTTGGGCAACTACTTTGGATTGTCCTCTATGATGGAATTCTGGGACTGCCGCTGCCAAGGGAGGTACAAATTATCGGATACGCCGATGATATAGCAATAACAGTAGTGGGCAAAGACCTCTGCCAAGTTGAGAACATCTGCAACAGCACGGCGCAACAAATAAAGAACTGGCTCGCTGCAACGAATCTCCAACTCGCAGGGCAAAAAACCGAAGCGGTGGTGATCACAAGCCGAAAAAAGATGAAGAGCGCTACGCTCAACATCGATGGACATAGCATCAAAACACAGCAGTCGCTGAAATACCTGGGTGTCATGATAGACTCGAGATTAAGCTACAAGGTGCACATTGATAAAGCCTGTGAAAAAGCGGCAAGAGTGACCACGGCTCTAACAAGACTAATGGCTAACATCGGCGGACCGAGCCAAAACAGACGAGCGCTTCTAGCAAAAGTGAGCCAGTCCATACTAATGTATGCAGCACCCATCTGGGGACCCGCGTTGCAGCGCAAGACTTACGCGAAGGCGGCAAAGTCGGTGTACCGACTAAATAGCTTCAGGGTGACTAGCGCTTTCCGTACTGTGTCACACGAGGCGGTCGGAGTCTTAGCGGGCATCATGCCCCAGAAATAATGGCCATGGAGCTAAAAAGAGTCTTCGATAAGTCCCGAAACTTAGGCAGGTGCCTGACAATCGAAGAGCGAAAACAAGAGAGGGATGCAAGTCTAAATGAATGGCAAAGACACTGGGATGTGACGACAAAAGGGAGGTGGACGCACAGGCTGATCAATAACATAAAAGCGTGGGTGGAGAGGAAACACGGAGAGACCGACTTCTACGTGACACAGTTTCTGACGGGGCACGGCTGCTTTCGAGAATACCTGTTCAAATATGGGCATGATGACGGGACAGAGTGCTCATTCTGCGGTAGCGGCGACGAAAACGTACTACACGTATTTTTCCACTGCCGAAAATACGAGGCAGATCGAACAGACATAGAGCAGCTGATAAAGGAGAGCATGACGCCTGACAATATCGTGGGGCACATGATAAACTCAAAAGCGGTGTGGAGCAGAATTAAGGCGTGGTCCGCAATAGTCCTCCAGGAGCTAAGAGCGAAAGAAAGACAGCGCAGTAGCGAAAAGAGAAGACTGAACGAGAGATAAGCCAGAAAGGCGTGTGTGAAGAGCCAATTGGCAAAGCTACGCCTTGCGACGTAATACCTAACGGCGGTCCCGCAAGGCGAAACACAAGGCTTCAGACGTCGGAGTTAAGGGTTTAGTACGTAGGCGCGCTGTCTCGCAAGTCCTGAATTATGTGATAACATAGTCTGGGCGTGGTCCCGAATGAGGTGCAGGACAGGATGACGAATCGTGCATAACATCTTTGGAAGATTCCCCCTCCGTTGAAAAAAAAAAACACATGTGCATGTGCTTAATAACAAACAGCACACACTTTTCTGTGAGCAGAGTTTGTTTTCCACTTATGCACACACATGTGTATGAGCAGTGAGTGCAAGTTGAATGTGTATCTGGCGTGTGTGTGAGCAGAGCATGTGTGTGCAAATACGAACCCTGGTTTATAATATCGAAAAGAACCCTGGTTTATAATATCGAAAAGAGCTCATGGTATCGATACTCTAAAAGTATCACTGAAAAAGTATCGATACTACTCAGTATCGGACTCATTAAAATACGTTTTTTTGGGATACTCAAATTATTTTATTCTTCAATCGTATATCTAGTTATTTCCTGAAATTAAAACAATAGAAATTTAAAATATTTGATTTTTATTTCATTGAAGAACTTACTTTCAGGTTAGAAGTAATTTTAACGTCAAATGTACATATATATATATATATATATATACTTTCACAAATTTCAAGTTTTATTAAGAAATTTTTGTAAAGTTTTAGTATGCATTTTTGTAGCCTATTCAATTTTAGTATAATAATGTGCAAGTTTGAATTAAAAGTCAACGGTAGTAGGCTACACGTAAATTTGAATAGGTTACAGAACTGCATTCCCAAAAAGTTTGTAAAAGATCTGCATTTTCGTGAAGTTTGCGTAAAGTTTTATGGCCTTATTCATAAAAAATAAAAAAGGTCTATAAACTGTAAAATGTATGAAAATGTCATTTTATTAAGCTCTTTAAACCTACTTTATTTTTTATGAATAAGGCCACTAAACCTTCACTTATTTGGTTTATGTTATGCAACAGAATACAAGCAATTGCAGTTTATTTTAAGTGATAGACAAAATTGAATGATAGTAATCCATATAAGCAAAGAAAGCAATGGAAGAAAAAATTTAAAAAGTGTGCGTTTTAAAAAGTATTCGATACTACGAGTACTTTGCAAAGTATCGAGTAAAATCACCAAAAAAGGTATCGAGTATTAAAGTACTCATTTTTATACCCTCAGTATCGATACTTACTCAATATCGATAGTATCGTTCGAACCCTAGTTGCCACGTTACCGCTCGCGCAGAAAAGGAAAAACCCGCTGCAATTCCGTTTTCGATTTGCATGCATGCAATTGTGGCAATGTCTCCACAACATTTAACAAATAAATCTGCAATTTCTGACGACGGTCCTCTACAAATGCCAAGTTCATATTACCAAAATGTTTTTTGGGTGGGAATTCAACTGACGACACGGATGGATGCGTATGTAGCAGTGATTTATGCAATTTATGGAAGTCCCTATAGCGTCGCAGCACTGACCAATGCTCCAAGTTTTGACGCATTGTAATGTGTATCTCGTATGCGTAATACGATGTACCGTGCTTTGTTTTCTTCAATTCTGCCGTTGGAATGGTAATGAGAAAATTGGTAGCCAGTGAAGCTGAAAGGTCAATGGCAAGCCCATTGAAGTTTTGTGTTAAGCGCCGGACAAGTGGACGGTTATCGCGTGTGAGCTGTGCTACCCGTGTCTCTAATAGCGTGCAACGTTCTTCCATTTCACGTAAACGCTCTTCCATCGCTGCATGATTAACAGTGCAATTTGCGGAAGACGATTTACTATATTGCGATGAGGTGTCACTCTTATCTTCATACTCTTGCTCGCCCACGGTGGTGGCGGCGGATGTTTTATCACTAACACCGTTTTGATCTACTGAGGTAGTGTCATCAGCTGTAGACTCCTGTTGACCGCTTTGAGTTTCTGCTGACGTATAAATATCAGGTAAGGGCTCTTTAAGGAAATCCAATTCCGGCTCGATCGGATCTGGTGGTGTGGTTTCTACTTCTTCTTGTACAAGTAGCTCTACCATAGCCTCAAAAGTATGTTAGGAGGATTTTTGAGTTTCCAACTTAGTTATCTCATTAATAGCCTTTATTAAATCCTCTGTGGAGTTGGCAGTGGCAATAGGACGTTCCACCGGATGGGATTTACGTTTATTTTTACCTAAAGCAGCAGGCAAAGGTGTAGGCGCGTATATAACCGGCTCTTCTTTATGGGGCAACAATGGTGCAATACGTGTTGGCGCATTTAATTCCGTGGAATTTACTGTCAATGCGAAAAGCACGTCATGTAATGAGCCTATTATTTGTGGCAACTCTTTGCTAGCAGTGGCGTCCAATAACAGAGACCATTGTGTATAGTACTGACGCAAATCTTCTACGGCGTCTAGCCATGTTAGCAGATATCGCTGTAGCCAATTCTCGTTAAGCGCGGCGCGTATAAATGCCTTGCCAAGTCCGCACTTTGTCCAAATATGTTTGAGTGTCAGGTGCCGTTCGCGCTCATGTGCAGTCAAATGTATTTGACAAAAATCCCATAATGTGACATCACCGCTATTATCCTTTAAAGTGGAGCTGCTTCCTGTAAATAAAAAGATTTAAATAAAGTATAGGTTAATAAATATTCTACGTTACCCGTCACAAACTCGTGCATGTGTTGGAATAAACTAGCTGCAGTTAGCGCAACCACTGAATGCTGTTGCTTCAACCCATATGAAAATGCATCCTCTAAAGCCTCACACAATTCTGCCACATTGTCATCGTTTTCCGTGGCTAATTCTTTGCGTCCACTATAATGCTGCCTACACTTTTCTGCGCTCTATTGAAGACGTTTAAATTGTCTTCCCTGCGTTGCCGAAAAGGGCTTCCGCCAAACGATGGGCCAGTTACACTCAATTTTGGTGGTTGCAGGGAAACACGCTCTGGCTGACTCATCAAGTGATCTGGCATACTCAGCTTAATGGCGCATTTACATGGTATGAAGCCATATGAACTGTTGATACGCTAAAATAGAGGGACTACATGTTCCAATGAGGAATTCAATGATATCGAGTGGGATGCATATAATACATTTTTCCATATGAAAAATTATGGGGTGATACTGTAAACATACTGTTGTGATACTGTTAAGCATATGAAATTATAGTAAGTTGAATTTTCATACATCTTCCCATAAAAAGTTTAACAGATGCAGTTGGTATCCCAATTTGATGCCTTTTTCAATATAAAACCCGCCGAAAATGAGGAAAGCGGCAACTCCGCCATTCACATACATGTCAAAAGTAGGAATTTTAAAAATTAAAAACAATAAACAAACAATTTCAAAACAAAAAAAAATTCTTTGCACTAGATATTTTTCAATAGAAGCAACTCACGTATGGTGGACAATAAAAATACAAAGCACTATGATAACAAACTTAAAAACAAGATATTACAGAACATGTTAATGGGCTTTTATATCACATTTAAGTAAAAATAAGCCTATATTTTCCAAGCTGGCAAATAAATGAAAATGTGTATTTTTTGTTTTTACACAAAGACTTGCCAAATATCCCTTAAATGCGTATTGTATCTTTAAAGATACAACCAATTATTTTGT